>NW_021604656.1:9418316-9418395 GCF_004785775.1 Grammomys surdaster
CACACACTGACTCATCTCTCCATCACACACTGACCCATCTCTCCATCACACACTACCCATCTCTCCATCACACACTACC
>NW_021604656.1:9418405-9447745 GCF_004785775.1 Grammomys surdaster
ACTACCCATCTCTCCATCACACACTACCCATCTCTCCATCACACACTGACCCATCTCTCCGTCACACACTGACCCATCTCTTCATCTCAACAAACACCTGTGCAAATTCTATTTGTCTTTTCCTTAGAAAGAAGCACATACTCAAGAGAGCTGACCATTGGTAGGGTGCAGAGAATGACCCGAGGCAGAATATGACCTCAGAGCTGGAGTGCAACATGCTGTTCTCTCATGGCAACATCAAGTTTAAGATCAACCACACAGTGTCCAGGGAAGGCCTGGCTTTGTGACAGTATTCAGGCCAGCATCACACTCTTCAAAGTGGTGGTGCACGCCTTTAATCCCAGCACTTGGGAGGCAGAGGCAGGTGGATTTCTGAGTTCAAGTCCAGCCTGGTGTACAGAGTGAATTCCAGGACAGCCAGGGCCACACAGAGAAACCCTGTCTCGAAAAACAAAAAATAGATAAATAAATAAATAAATAAATAAATAAATAAATAAATAAATAAAACATACACACTAGAGAAAAGTGGAGAGATGTGAGTAAATAGAGAAAATATTTGAATATATAACAACAAAGTTGAACCATAACTTAGGCTTCAGACTCAGGTGTCTTCCTAGTCTGTCATGGAACAAAAACATACAGACAAGACAGGAACAGTGATGAACAGGGAGGGGTGTAGCCAGTAGGGATATGGCAAGAAGTCTTCAAATTCTAGTTATTTTAATAATATAGTCTGAGATACAACTACAAACCACAGTGCTCTGAGAGTCAAAGCCTGGGACTTCCTGGCTCTGTCATGCCATTAGAACATTGTTTCCTCTAAAGCCTTATGGGTAAATTAGTTACTTTTCAATTGCTGTGACAAAAGTATTATGATGAAATCAGCTTATAGAAGAGTTTATTGGGGGCTTGCAGCTCCAGACAGTGAGTCCATGAGCATGACGGCAGAGAGCATGGCGGCAGCAGGCAGGCATGGTGCTGGCATAGCAGTTGAAAACTCACATCCTTATCTGGAATTAGGAGTCAAGGAGAGAGCTAACCAGCAATATTGGGGCATGGGCTTTTGAAACTTCTAATCTCATTCCCATCTCCTCCCACAGGCCACACCTCTTAATCCTTCCAAACAGTCCAGCTGGGAACCAAGTATTAAAAATATGAGACTATGGAAACAATTCTCATTCATACTACGAAAACAGGTCACCAATAATCATTCAGGGTTCATAAGCCTTTGTTAAATCCAGTAAGAGAGGAAACAAAAAATGTTATTCCTTCATGTCCACCACCATAGGAGATGCAAAGGTTCAAGACTTCCCTCTATAAGCTAAGGAACAAATAGAGAGACAAAGTTTGTAAATGCAGGTTTAAGTTCAAGGCCAATAAACCTGCCACAGATAGTGCCACAGGAGTTCTGTAGATGTGTTCAAGTAGAAAAGTATTATGGGATTTCTGTAGCATTTGAAGAGTTAGCTGGATTTTGGGAAACAGGAAGTAGTAGATCACCCTTCTCACTTATTTTTTAAAAACTTATCTATTTTCTGGGATTAAAATTGCAAGCAGACGTTTATATTGCCTCTGAAAACTGACTGAGTCCGTCTGTGGATCTTAGGAAGACTTTGACAAAGATTTGTGACATCAGAAGTACAAATGGTTGAGACCATAGCACCACAACACAGGGCTGGGAGGACAGCGCCTCTCTCACTGTGAAATCTGCCAGAGTCTAGACAGCCCTTCTTATCACCCAGTCACAGCACCAGTACCAACAGCCTGGATAACTCATTTCAAGGACAGTATAAATTCCAAGAAGGATAGACCTGTCACAATATTTGTGTGAGTCCAGCAATCTCAAGCTGCTCACTAATATGGGTTTTTCCAACTCAATTTGCTGTGTAAGATACATAATTAATCTTCTACCAGCTATCTAACTATCTATCTATCTATCTATCTATCTATCTATCTATCATCTATATCAACTATCTATCTATCTATCTATCTATCTATCTATCTATCTATCTATCTATCTATAATCTATCTATCATCTATCTATCTATCTATCTATCTATCTATCTATCTATCTATCTATGTGGGGCTGGGAGGCTATATGCATCCTGGAAACTTTCAGGAGTTGGTCTTCTCCTTCTGCTTTGTGGGTCCTGGGAATTAAATTCAGGTTATGAAATTTGGAGACAAGCACCTTAACCCACCAAGCCATCTTGCCCACCCTAGTAATTCATCTTATCTGACTTGAAAATCTTTACAAAAGAAAGGATTCCTAGAACAGCTATCATCTAAGGATCTCTGACTCACCAGTAGGAAAGACCCTGTTTTCATTCTTTTGATCTCAAACAACCAAATGAGACCAAGTTAATTTAGATTAGGTTGGAGTTTATTGGTGTCTATTGACCCACAGAATGAGAAGCAGAGCTAAAGAAGCAGATGTCGTGGGGATACTGTTGGTCTCTCTGGTCCGTCATTTTCCTTTAGCTCAATCTGGTGTGGGGGAAGGAGCCAATCTGTGTTTTTTTAGTTAAAGCAGGAGAAAATGTCAGTGCATCTCACTACTGTTCAGAATGGCTAAGTTTCAGAATCTTCCTCGATGTCCATCAGGAGGAATGATGAGAATGGAAATGGATTTTAAAAAAAATTTTAGACATGCACACAGTGTGTATCTATTCAGTCATAAAAAGAGTAATTATGCTGTTTTCAGGAGGTTATCCAAATGCATTTGTATACCTCTATGAAATTTTCAAAGAATAAATAAAATGTTATTTTAGAAATAAAAATGTTCTTATGAAACCCACTATTATATGTAATCAATACATGCCAATTAAAAATAATACTGATAATAATAATAATAATAATAATAATAAAACAATATGTGGGTCATGCTGCCTTCAGGTCCATTTCCAGGCTGAGCTCCTCTATAACCCCCCATCTCCACAAAGGTTCTCAAAGTACAACAACTAGTCAGAGACGAGGCTGTGCGTTTCAGAAGGTATAATCAACATCATTTAATTCTACGGGAGATGAGTAGGTTGGATCTGTGAAGACCGTAAAGTACTGAAAACAAGATGTCTTTCTCACAAGATGGGTTGTAATTTTTGGCCACATCCTTAAGTACCTGTTGCCAGTGGTTCAGCCGAAGCAAAGATTTTTACATGAAAAACAACTTACTTGTCAACACTGTTTCTAAGTCCTTGTTTCTGTGGCTCTGTTGGAACAGGCCGGCAGGATGGTATACTGAAATAGACCACCAATTTCTCTGAAGCAGATACCATTCAAGACAAGTAAAAATGAAAGGGGAACACAAAGGACCTATAGGATCATCAGAGTCACACAGGGAAGGCTCACAAACGTCTTAAAAGTATGCGTATTATGGTTTAGTGATAAAGTACCTTTTAATGTGTAAAATTAACAGCCCATTCTAAATTGAACTGACATACAAAGAACATTTGCAGCCATGGAGATTTCTTTAGTTGTCAAAGACCAAGAGAATGAGGAGTCAAAACTCTTAAAGCTACTAGGTCTTCAAAAGGTTTTCAAATGTTTAAAGAATGAAGGACACTTAAAAGTACTAATAAGAACTAATGTAAAAGAAAAACCCTGTAGCCAGAGAGATGGCTCAGTGGCTAAGAGCACTTGTGTGGGGTGCTGGGCTGAGAGAAGCAGCTGGGTACCTGGTTGAGCGAGTCTTGAATCCCGGACCATTATCTGGACGGCAGGTGTTCAGCTTTTGCCCCCATGCTCTGGTTCTTTTCATTCAGCTTCTGCCCTCCACAGCCCCTCCCAAAGAGAGGTCTATGACCATCAGTCACGAGGAACAGTACCTCAGGCTCTCCTACATGTAGATGAGGTATCTCCAAGCTCTCAGACCAAGCCAATAGGCATTATCTGCTGCCAGACCCTAACCCACCTTGAAACTGTATATAAGGGCTCTATTCTGGAGAAGTAAAGGTGTGTTCGAGAATCATCCTGGTGTCCAAGAGTTTCTGTCGCAAGAGCTGTAACACTAGAGCTGTAACACTTGGGGAGAGATCTGCTCCCCGGAACCTTCCTGGGGCACCAAGCTGCTTCCTTGCCAGCTAGCTTGCTTCCTATCAGCCCAGCCCAGGCCAGCTCAGCACTGAGTGATAGGTACAACACCTGGGAGTGACGGAGCAGCGACAGCAGAGACTCAGGCAGAGGCAGCAGTAGGGGCAGGTGATCTCTCCTCCCTGCTCACACTCTGTACCCTTTGGCCCAGACCTTTCACACCAGGCCTGGCCAGAGACTGACGGACAGTGGAGACACGGACAGATGGTAGCAGACCCTCCCTGCTCTCACTCTGTCCTCAGCCGGGAGATCATCGTGGGACACCCTCTGAAACCGGGGACTCACACACTTGCTGCTCTTGCAGAGGACCAGGATTCAGTTTCCAGCACCAGGGTTCAGTTTCCAGCACTAGGGTAGCCACTTGTAAACATTTGTAATTCCTGTTTCAGGAATTATGACTCTTCTTCTTGTCACTTGGGCACTGCAAGCATATGGTGCACATATGTACAGGTAAACAGTCATGCACATGAAAATAAAAGTAAATGTTTTTCAATAATTTTTTAAAAATTTTTTATTGGATATTTCATTTATTTACATTTCAAATGCTATTCCCTTTCCCAGTTTCCCCTCCGCAAACCCCCTATGCCATCTTTCCTCCCCCTGCTTCCATGAGGGAGCTCCCCAACCACCCACCCACTCCTACCTTACTACCTTGGCATTCCCCTACACTGGGGCATCGAGCCTCCACAGGACCAAAGGCCTCTCTTCTCACTGATACTAGATAAGGCTATCCTATGCTACACGTGCAGCTGGAGCCAGGGGTCCCTCCATGTGTACTCTTTGGTTGGTGGTTTAGGAGCTCTGTGGGGGTAGGGGGATGTCTGGTTGGTTGATATTGTTGTTCTTCCTATGAGGTTACAAAACCCTTCAGCTCTTTCAGTCCTTTCTCTACTCCTCCATTGGAGTCCAATTCACTCCAATGGTTGGCTGTGAGCATGTGCATCTGTATTTGTCAGGCTCTGGCAGAGCCTCTCAGGAGACATCCATATCAGGCTCCTGTCAGCAAGCACTTCTTGGCATCCGAAATAGTGTCTGGGTTTGGTTTTCTATATGGGATGGATCTCCAGGTAGGGCAGCCTCTGGATGATCTTTCCTTCAGTCTCTGCTCCACACTTTGTCCCTGTATTTCCTTTAGACAGGAGCAATTTTGGGTTAAAATTTTGGAGATGAACAGAGACCTCTGGATATGGTCTCTACAGGTTCTCCCTCCCCTTTGTGGTGCATTAAATCATCTTGATTGAGACATTCATCAACATTCAGGGAGCAGACAAATGCCGGAGGCTTGTTTTCTCTTCTGAACATTCCCTTCCCGCCACCAAAATTCTCCCTCCCTTCCTTGCTTGCTAAGAATGTCATCCAAGCTCTGGGGAGTTGAATGAGGTGTCAAAGAGTTTGGACAAGGGAGGGCAGTGGTGGCACCTATTCTATATCTATCAGATCGTAAAGACATCTATAAAGCTACCAGTGTTCTATGTGGCCACTAATCTCAAAAGCACACGGTTCTGTGCAGTCTAGGAGACTCTCCCGGAGCCCGAAATAAATAAGCTTCACCGTTTCCCTCTGACTTTCTCTTTAACCTCAGAGGTCCCTCGCTGTCCTGGGAATTATTTCCATTTCTGGAGGAAGGAAGCCAAACTGCCCCCTCAGACTGTATCATGATGGATCTCCTGTCTGTGTCCTTTCCTCTGCTCTGCCAGTCTGTTCAAACTAAAACTCCAATATTTCTTTTTACTCTTTGCCTTTGTATTCCCTTGCACGAAAATCCCACACAAACAAGATGCGCGGCCAAACCCCAGAAGCGCTGATGAACTCCGTCTGGGGTGAAGGCATAGGGCGAGCCTGTAAGGCTTCCCAGATGATTCTAATTCATAGTGAGCTTAGGAAACTCGAGAGCACTTAATTAGGGAAAGTTGTTTAAAAAAGAAGAAAAGAAATATTTGGCTAATATTTCATATTATTTCACAATCATGCACAATTCAGCATTACACAATCATACACAATACTGCAGAGGTCAGACAAGTCCTTGGGAACCAATCTGAGTCTAAGTCTGAAACAGAGATTTGAAGAGAACTATAAAAATATCACACACCACAGTAAATACCTACTAATTGTTGTGGGAACAGGCCGAGGAGCTCAGATAGCTAAATGTCAACCCAATCCCTGCGGGACACTTGAACATCCTCAGTCTCTACCTTGGACTTTTAATTGTCCTGGATTTTCTTGCTTTGTTTGTTTTGTTTTGTTTTTCTGAAAAGCACCCAGTTAGGACCAGGTTCCATAGGATTTTCTTGTGAAGGAACAGAATCTAACTGATTGCAACTGGTGACCAATAAGACAAGCTCAATCAAATCCTGATATAGCCTTAGAGAAAGGATGATCGCCCCAAATCCAAACCATGCTTGTTCTGTTTCTGACAAGGTGCAGGCTCTGCTGGGAGGCACTAAGGCAGGCATACCAGCTTCCCACTCAGCTGCCCTGGGAGCTGCCTAGAATACAGTTTCTCAGGAGATGCCAACCCTTCTATACGGGTGCAGGCTTTAAGTGCACTTCATTGCAAACCAGAATGGGTCACTGGGCTGTGAGCTCATTACTCCAGTAATGAAATCTCATAAGCAGAATAGATACTGCAGTAATAGACACATGTACAGAAAGGAACAATTTACAAAGAAAGGACAGCATCGTTCAGCCTTCTGCCAATGTGTAGAACATGAGCTCCAGAATCAGACACAAATCTTGGCTCAGCCTCCTGCCAGCTGTGTGTCCTTCAGCAAGTTCCAGGCCCTCTCAATGCTTCACCAATCTCATGACCAAGGGAAGAGTGTTATATAACTTCTCCTGCATGGCCTTCACAAAAAAAAAATTGAATCAGAAAATATTGATTAAAGATCTTAGTAAACGATACCTATGTCAGACTTTCTGCTTAATTCTGTGATGAGGTAGAGACCGCCCTGAAGAGATGAGATGGACATGCAAAAACAAAGGGCTGAAAGACACAGGTGGCCATGGAACAGTATCCAACAGCTAGCTTTTAGAATTGTTTCCAAGCCATCTCTCTAGATCCAAGGCTCCCCACAGATACCAAAATTTGAGATCATCAACATGCTTCCCAAGATGATGAAGAATTCTCACATGCCCTACCTCTACCCTGATCATCCAGCGTACCCTCTAGGTTACCTTCAGTACCAAATGCAACGTAAACTCTGTGCAAAAAAAGTTGCCATACTGACGATTTGAGGAAATAATGATCAGAAAAACCTCCACATGTGTTTAGCACCAATGCAGGCATCGTAGGGCTCCATACACAGTCTTGGCTGGTAGAACCTGTCAGTGAGGGAGCCTGTGGACACAATGAAAAGGGGCCCGAGACAGAGGGCGCTAATCTGTTCCACTTTCGCTTAAAAGATCATTCGTTTAGGTGTATGTGTGTTTGCTTGTTAGGGCTTGAGTGGACCACAAAATGTAGTGCCTGAGGAAGCCAGAAGACATTAGATCTCTCCAGTTGAAGCTATGTGTTATTGTGAGCAGCCATGAGGATGCTGGGAACTGAACCTGAGTCTTTCTCAAGAACAGTGAGTGATCCTAACAGCTGAACCATCTCTAGAGCTCCTAGTCTGCTCTGCTCAAACATTCTGGGCTGCTAACACCTCCCTCCATGGCTTGGCACTCCAAGAACAGTGGTTCTCAACCTGTGGGTCGTGACCCCCTTGGGGTTGAATGACCTTTTCACAAGTCACCTATGACCATCAGAAAACAGAGATATTTACACTCTGTCTCACACAGTAACAAACTTATGGAGTAGCAATGAAAATAATTTTATGGTTGGGGGTGGTTGGGGATGGTCGCCACAGCACGAGGAACTGTATAAAATGGTCGCAACTTTAGGAAGGCTGAGAATCAGTGCTCTAAAAGACGGTGCTGGTGTTCAGTTCTCCCTTTTCTCAGAACTCAGGAAGAAATAAATAGCTCCGATTTTATACAAGAATGGATTTAATGATACATAAAATTCACCATTTAAAATAAGAAAAGTGGTTTTGAACAAAAACCTGATTCCTACTCATGAGGTAAAATATATATTATGTTAGAATAATAGCGTGACACAGGGTACAATGGGAATTAATTACCGTTTCTCCTTCCAGCCTTGGTCCCGCTTTTTCACTTGCCCTTCCTATCTAGAGAGCTCCTCTCACACGCACAAACCTCCCCCACATGTTTGCACACTGCTGAGTGATACTCACAACCCGACCCGGAGTCCAACAGTCATGGGGAGAACAGCACCAGGAGCGCACACATCAGAATGTGTTTAAAAACTAAAGCAGACCACCTACGAGCTGGCTGAGACCCGACCTTTACTGGAGAGCTACCTTGTGAGAATGGGAGGTGGCGCAGGGCCGGCTTAAATGACGCTCCCTAGCCTGGCCTTGGAGGTTGTTGATAAAGTCTCCTTCCAGGCTGTCTCAATGGCGACGGTCACGGTCACGTCTCGCTTGTACATTGGTGTATTTCCCTACAGAAACCAGAGAGCCGAAAGAGAAAGTGACAAACAATAAGAGGGAATTAAAGGGCTTTTCATAATCTTTTAAAGCTCTGCCATCAGTTACGACTTTATTTGTCTACTGCTGTATCGGCTTCTGAGGAAGCCTAAACCTAACAGCATATAAGACTGCCATGATTTTTGTCGAGGAGGAAGGAGAGGGAGGGGGAAAGGAAAGGAATGTGAGGAGGACCAGCCCCCACTGAGTGCTCATGCTGGGGCTGTCTCATGGAGCCTTCTACCAGTGATACCGGCTGTGGTCTAGGTACTCAGCTGGGCTGCTGGCCAGGACACCTACACATGGGTCTCTGTGTGCCCTGGGCTGTCTTCCATCTAGACAGTTCAATTCCAACAGCACATCACCTTGTGCCTCGCTTGAGGACCAGTCTCTGTAGTGTCATAGTGATACTTCTACTTACTATAAAAGAGCAAGAGAAGTGGACTAGATTCCTGACTGGAGCAGTGTCACAGAGCTTGCACCCGACAGCCACACCGCAGCTGGTCACCTTCTCGGTTTTTCTGAGATTCCTCACATCCTGACAGTCACTAGCCCCAGTGTCCATCCTGCGCACACACCACCAATGCTGCTCACACTGGATAGATCTTAATTTGAAGCTGGAGTTTACAGCCCATCCCTGGGTTTCCACCTCCTCCCCTGCTGTCCACCTCACTCCTGCCCCTGCCATCTCTCGGGAATCTCCTGTGCCTTCCCAGTTCCAACATCTCTGAGGCAGCTTTACTCACATTCCTGGTTATGGATTCCAACCTACTCATGCTCTCTTGCTCCGAAGAAATTGCTTCTCTCTCCACCTCCTCCTGCTTACACCCTTCACCGTGTATTAGGAAGCTCTCCGTGGCTCCGTCTCCACACTCACACTCGTTCACACGTGATTGATTCTACAGCTCGACTGTGCTAGTTACCTGACAACCCACATCAAATTTTCTTGACTTAGAAACAGAGGCCCAAGTTCCAGTATTATAAACCTTTAGATTATGGACTTCAGTGACTTCTGGTGTCACCAGAGTGCTGTGACAAGAGTGTCCCTTCCTCCTTTTGTTTTGTTTGAGGACAAGGTCTCACATAGCCCAGACTGTTTGGGAATTCTCTGTATAGCTGAGGATGACTTTGACATGCCGATTTTCATGCTATATACCACCATTCCCACTGCACGCAGTGCTAGGGATAAACTCACCCTGTGCGTACCAGGCAAACCTCTACCAGCTGAGCTATGCTGCCCTCTTGAGTGACTCCAGTCTGGTGCTTCTTCCCTGAGTGAGCAAATGGACTTCAGTGTCAACCAAGAGCACAATGGTCTTTCCTGAGAGAAATGGTGGCCATGGAGATTGTCTCTCTTTAAAGATGGTGATAACAAAGAGATCCATGCTTAGAGTTACACACCTATTTGCAGAACCAATAGTCATCCTAAGAGAACGCCAGTGTCTAAGGCACCGCAGCAGTACACACTAGAGCTTATACAGCTTAGGGTTCTCAAACCAAATCCCACCAAGAGCAGAAAGCATCTTACAATGAAAGCTGTAGTGTTAGTCCACACCTGACAGGGACTTCCCAGGAAGACGGAGAAGGTTTACAGGCTCAGGCTTAGGGGTCTCACGTGCAGCCACAATATGGACTTGTCTGGTTTGAGTCTTCCAGCTAAGAAGCTAGTGGATGGTGCGTGGGCAGCTAAGAATTACCAGGAATTTCTCAGGAATTCCTTCTGTTTATCCTGTCACCTAGTAGCATATGCATCGACATGGTATCTCAATTTTCTGACCTCTGTGTTTGGTCTCTCACCCCTAAACATTGCCTGACAATTGAAAGGTTATGACAGAGAGTTTCACACAGAAGACCTCACTTCATCCGCTCCAGCCCAGCTCCTTCATACTCCCAGACAAACGACCAACCGGATATGAAGAAGGATAGTTGTGTTAGTTGTACATATGGGTTACCTCTAGGAAGTCTGCAGTGAGGGTGGCTTACACTCTTTAAAGGTCTTCCTGGACCCATTGGAGAAGCTAAGAGAATGCTGAATGATAATGCAACTCCGGTTAAGACCCTAGAAGAATGACAGGTTCAATAGTCTAAGGAGAACGTACTCATAAAATCCATTTAGAGAGGACTGGCTATTGGGTTTCCTTTAGTGCACAAGCATTTACCGATAGAGGTCTCAGCAGGGCGGTACCTTTAAAATCTCGGCAACACGGTCCGCCATTATTCCTTTGGTAAATATCTGTCGAGTACCTATTGTGCTCAGGCGCTATTCAGATGCCAGGGGTATAGAGACGAACAAAGCAAAGTCTTTCTCTTGGAGAGATTATGTCCTAGAGAGATGAGACAAATGGTTTATGTGTGGGCTGACTGAGGAGTGCTGTGAAGAAAAATCAAGTGGAGGGGAGGCAGAACTCGGGAGCACAGAGGGGGCTGTTCTGCGTAGGACAACCGAGAAGGCCTCTGATGTAGCACCATTGGAGCAGGGGCCTATAGAAAGCATGAGGGTGTGCTATGCAGGAGCACGGAGGAGGCAGTGGGGAGGAGGCAGCAGTGGGGAGGAGGCACACAGCGGCAGGCATGTGAACGCAGGCTATTTCTAGCAGAGGATCAAGCATGAAGCGGGAACTCCAGGCAGAGCCCCTTTTGCCTGCTCCGCCACTGCCCTAGCCCAAGCTCTTTTCAGCAGCTGGAAACTTTAAAAATTTCTCTTTATTCCATACGGAGAGTTAAGCTATTACAAGACTTCAATCGTGTTCTCGGTAACCGAAAATAGGTTTCTCGTCTTCTCAAGAAAACGATGTCCTTGTAACCAGCGGTGGAGGTTTATGTACTCACAAGTGAGTGGCATTTAGGAATTGGGAAGGAGATCGAGAGAAAAGGAGGAAAGGTGGCTCATCCACCAAACACCGAACATCAGGCTCGGGACACCTAGACTTGTGTGTCTGAGAATGTGTTCCTACAACATAGTTTCAGTCTGTTTTTGGGATGAGAGACTGGCTAAGAGCAACCGGAAGAGGAAAGGTTTATCTGGCTTGCACTTCCGGTCATGGTCCAACACTGAGGTAAAGTACGTAAGACAGGATCTTGGAGGCAGGGCCCGTGGAAGCATGCTGCCTGCTGGCTTGTTCTCTGTCTCACTTGCAGGCTCGTGCTCCACCGTCTTACACACCTCAAGACCCTAGAAATGGCATTGCTCCATGTGGACTGAGCCCTCCTACCTCACTTAAGACAGAGATGACCGTCCCTTACAGACATGTCCTCGAATGATCTGATAAAGACAATCAGTTGATACCCTTCCAGGGGGTTAGACAAATTGTAACAACTAAAGCTGCCCAGGACACAGGACAAGGTCTCTGCAGACAGTGCCCAGCAGTCGTTGTGGTATCTCCAGAGGCACCAAAAGAAAGGCTTTGCATTTACAATCTGCGCATAGAAAACAGAGGGCTCAACACGGGATCCGGGCAAACCACTCCAAAATTGATCCTTAAAATGAATAAAAAGATACCTCTGACACCCATGTATGTTATCACCTGGGGAGTAGACCTGGGGAAGAGCTCAGACTGGCCTGCTTGAATCTCTCAGGGTTCACCTCTGGCACCTCATTAGGGAAAGGCCTGTTCACATGAAGTAAGGCTAACAACTTGCCTGATTATGAAGACTCCCATGAATGCATTTGATTAAAGAATGGTTGCTGTGAAAAATATTTCTTGTTTTAAAGATTTGTTTTATATGCATATATATATAATATATATATTATATATATATATATATTGCTAAGTATATATGTTTATGACAGGCATGCAGTACTGCAGAGGTCAGAAGAGACCATCAGGCCCCTGAAACTGGAGTTACAGATGGTGGTAAACCACCATGTGGTTGCTGGGAATTGAACCCAGAACCTCTGGAAGAGCAGCCAGTGTTCTTAACTACTGAGCCATCTCTCTTGCCCTGAAAATATTTTCTTTTAAGCACATTTTTAAATGATATAGTTGGAAAGCCTCTCCCCCTTGGTCTAGTTTGTTCATGTATCTGCTTCATGTGCTTATATATTGATACAACAGATTCCTAGTCCTTGGAAGCTCCTTCTAGAAGCTAAATGCTGTTTTTCTACAATAGCATCTTTATTCCATCCTGAAGACTTTCTAAGCTTCTTCTACGAAGCTTTTAAAATGACCTACACCAAAGACTACTCACCTTTCAAATACCTTTAATCCTATCCTTAACACTGGCTGTCATCATAGGATGTAGATATTCTGGTCCTGGATAGACCTGAGCCCCTGAAAGCACTTAATAAACAGGTGTTGACTGACACCTGCCACCCTCTGGTGGCTCAGCCCTCTGCAAAGAGCTGAGGCTCTGGCTTCTCTGGCTCAGGTGTGAGCGTGCTGAGGAGTTCTGGCCACACAATGAGTTACCTTCAAGTTCTTACCCAAAATGAAGTCAAGAATGCACTCAGAGAACAGTTACTTATGTTTTGTTTTTGTTTTAAACTTCTTATCAATGTATAAGGTGGTCATTCAAAACATATCATTGAGCTCAATGTTTCACGTTTAGATTCACAAAGAAGAGAAAATCATTTCTAAGATAGTTTCAGAAAATAGCTGACAGCACAAAAGTGTGTGTGTGTGTGTGTGTGTGTGTGTGTGTATCAACCAGTTAAGTCAAACTCTTCATGTGTTGCCTGTGTTGGCCACTGGTTTTCAATTCTCCTGCCTCTTCCCTGGGTGTTGGTTATAGTGTGTCCACCACACCCAGGTACTGAGTTCTTTCTACTCTATTGCCTAGAGACTGTATGCCAAGAACAAAACTGTAGTAACTTTAACTACATGGACCTACAGCAGCCTAGAAACTGGTCCCTAAAACAGAAACCAGGAACTTCCCTCCACAGTGGGTTCTAAATTTTTCATTTTTCCCCAGTGAGTGCAACATATCTTTAATGAAATAAGAACCATGTCATCATATTCAAGGAAACATAGTCAAGGAAAACGGACCATTGTGGCAAATAAATTGAAGGCAGGAGAGGCCTGGGAGGAGTTGTTACAAATTCACCATACTTGTTTTTGGAAGGCTTCACGCAGAGTCAAAATACAATCCCAAGGCTCCCTTGCCACTGTCTTTGGCTTGTACCGACCTGTAAGCTATAGAACGTGAGGACTGAAGCACACTACTTAACAAGCAAGCATGTGAAAATGATGGCTGCCACCTTACTTTGTTTTCGTTTGGTGGTGGCTCAATGCCACAGACTAAGTAACAAATAAAAAAAGTTTATTGCACCTCAGAGCTCTAGACCAAAATTAAGAAACTATATAGTGTTGTCTTCTTGCTGTCAGAGTCCAGAGGTAACACAAGGCATCTCATAGCAAGACAGGAAGAAGGAAAAGAGACTCGGCCAACCTGACTCTCCTGGTAGACCCAGTCTAGACACAATGTATTAATCTACTGCTCTTTTGTATGGAGAAATCTGTTCATGAACACAAGCCCCAGTCAAGCCTTAAAGGTCCTTCCTGGATCCAGCTTTTAACATCTCATAGTAGAGATTAAATGTATGTTTTAGAGGAGATAAAGTTCAAATTTTATCCTGATGAATTCTGACCCCTTAGTTGTGAAATTTGATGTTGGAACACAAATTAGTTCTCTCGCTTTTTCTGAGACAGTCTTATAATATAGCCCAGTCTTGGCTCAACCTCACAATCCTCCTGGCTCAACTTCCTAAGCACTGAGATCATAGCACTGCACCTCCATGTCTGAACCCTTTCTGCTTTACACCAGATAATTGATGGCAGAAATTAATATTCCCACTCAAGTCTCGGAATCAAGCAGTTCGGAGGTCTTAACACTCAGAGGAAAAACTCTTCCATCAGAGATCCTAATGTCAGGTCTGTTCTGTTCAGTTAGGAGCTGAGACCTTTGCAGGGGCATTCTGACCTGATCTCACGCTTGACGTAATAAGCAGAGAGGTCTTTATATTGATGCGGAGAGGGGCAGACATTCAGATGCTGTGACTAAATTATAAGGAACAATCTGCTTACAACCCAGGAGGTTGATTGGGGTAGTTCTTAGCATTTCCTGCCCTGAAACTTCTAGTACACTGATCTGAGGTAATAGAGTAAACAGATAAATCAAGCATAGAGTGTCAGATCTCAGATGGGTGAACATACGTGTCATGGCACCTGGAAGAGGTAAAATCCAGCCCCAGATGAAGGTCAGCACTGGGAGAAAATAAGGTAGAGAGGAGGGGTGCTCCTTACCAGTACTCTGTGTGGAATCAAGTCATTTCTACCCTTGGACTTTGAACCATACAAGCCTGAGGGAAGAACTGTTAATGCTCACCACAGAGACTTGAGTCTCCTACAGAGTTAACCAGTGTCCAGCATAAGTTAACTTTCTGACCACGTTGCATAATCAAGGGGACAGAGCTTTCACATTCTCTCTCCCTCTGCTTGTGTGTGTGTGTGTGTGTGTGTGTGTGTGTGCAAGCATGAATTTATGCACATGTGCATAGGCATGTGTGTGTATGCATGCATATGTGTACATTCATGTATGTATGAATATGTAGATGTATATGTTTGTATGTGTCTGTATATTTGTGTACATGTGCTTGTATGTATATGTGTGTACATGTGCTTGTATGTATGTGTGTATGCATGTATATGTGTGTGTGCAAGGATGCATTTGTGCACATGTGCGTAGATGTATGTGTGTGTCCATACATGTGTCTATGTGTGTACATGTGCATTTATGTGTGTGTATGCATGTGTGTATGTGTATGTATATGTGTATGTTTGTGTGTATGTGTATGTATGTCCATGGTATCATACATGCTGAGCAAGCATTCTACCCCTGATCTACATTCCCTCCCCTTCCTGTCATTATTTTAAAAACAAGTTCGATTAAATAAGCAAACAAGCAAATTAAATAAGGAAAACTCCTTCCTCACTTTAACTTTTACAGAAAATAGGCTTTGAAAATGTTCATGTCTTTTGACTTTGACTATTACTGAGACTATATAGATTATTGTCTTAGCTAGTGTTTCTAGTGCTACAATGAAACACCATTACCAAGATGCAAGTTGGGGAGGAAAGAGTTTATTCAGCTTACACTTCCACATTGCTGTTGATCACCAAAAGAAGTCAGGACTGGAACTCAAGTAGGTCAGGAACCTGGAGGCAGGAGCTGATGCAGAGGCCATGGAGGAGTGCTGCTTACTGACTTGCTCCTCATGGCTTGTTTAGTCTGTTTTCTTATAGAGCCCAGGACCACCAGCCTAGGGATAGCACCACCTACACTGGGCTGAAACCTCCTCCACTGATGTCTAATTGAGAAATACCTTCTGGCTGGATCTTATGGAGGTATTTCTTCAACTGAGATTCCTTTCTCTCTGATGACTCTAGCTTGTGTCAAATTGACATAAAACCAGCCAGTACAGACATATAGAAATCCGTAGGATCTATGGAAATTAGAGAGATTTTTTTTTTTTCGAGACAGGGTTTCTCTGTATAGCCTGGGCTGTCCTGGAACTCACTCTGTAGACCAGGCCAGCCTCCAACTCAGAAATCTGCCTGCCTCTGCCTCCCAAGTGCTGGGATTAAAGGTGTGCACCACCACTGCCCGCCGAAATTACAGAGATTAAAGGTAGATACTTCAATATTGTATTTAACTGATGAAAACTCAAAGCAACTTTAGTATCAACCCATAGACAAATTGTATGGCAACGTATGGGAATTTCATAAAGAAGAATGTTAGATAGTAACAGAGTCTTGCAGGATAACATTACTGACACAAAGGAAGAGATTATGTTGAATCAGTGGGGAAAACACCAAATAAAACACAGTCTAAAAACTAATTCCAAATAGAACTATGTGTTTATATTTGTTTTTGTGGACATGTACCTATACTACTTTTATACTAAGGCTTTTGAATAACAGTTTTAAGTTCTGCTAATATGCAACTTTAATCTTAGACATGGTCCCCACTGAGTACCTTCAAAGGATTGCTTCTCAAGGATAAGAAAGAATAATTTTAACATATTTATTTATGTGTTCTTAGTGTTAATTTTTGAGTTTGTGGGGTTTTGAATATTGTTGCTGTTTGGTCTGTTTTGGTTGGTTCTTGTGCTGGGGATTGAACCTAGGTCCTAGGCTAGCTGAGCAGCACCCACCTCTAAGTTATGTCCCACGCATAATTTGTCCATGTGTGAGTCTGGGCTTTTTGAAAAGTTTTAAACAACGAGGAGGAGGCATCTTGAAGGAATTTGATCCTCCCAAGATCTGACAGTGATATGGCATAAGGGACTACCACGGGGCTTACCCAGATTTCTCCACAGATTGGATTTCCTCTGGTTGCCATGACTTAAAAGACAAAATACAGATACTCAGCTTCTTTTCTTTGCATACTGAAACACTCTGAGGAGATTTCAAAGGAGGGTGCAGAAAGCTGGTTTCTGCTTGCTGTCTTCGCTCTATTTCCCAAATAAGTTCCTATAAAAGCAACTTCGTGCAGAGGCAGTGGGATACAAGGAAGTGAAGCCGTCAGAACTCAAAAATGTCACAAAGCGTGCCAGGCTCTTCAGTGCAGCAAAATGCTCTGTGCTTAAGGAGGGATGAGCCAGAATCCTGCATGAGGTGACTATGGAGGGAAGGGCAGGCAGACAAGCCAGACCTTCACCCTAAACTCTCAGGCCCTGCTCTGATTGTTTCCTGGATTCTGTAGCAAACGCGCCTTAGATTGCACCAATTTCCAGTTCCCCCTCCCTCCCTCCCTCCTTTCCTTCCTTCCTCCCTCCCTCCTCCCCCAGCCCCACCTTCTTTCCCTCTTTCCCTCTCTCCCTTCCTATGTCTGCAGAACAAATTTGATGCTGGGTCATGCCCCATTTCTGATGGTTCTGCCTAGTGAGTGTTCAGGTCTCATTGTTTCCCTGTGACAAGTTTACAGTCCAGGAGTAATGGCACATGCCTTTAATCCTACCACTCAGAGAGGCAGATGCAACTGGATCTCTGTGAGTCCAGCCTCTGTGGTTTACATAGAGATTCAGGACATCCAGGGCTACAAAGAGAGATTCTGTCTCACAGGAATAGGGGGAGGGGACAACACATTGCTCATGCATTTACCCTCAAAGCAAAGTTTAATTGTGCTTTTTTTTTTTTGAGGATTTGTAAGAACCATGATTAAACAATCAAAAGAATTAGTAAATAAAGAAGCTAATTTTAAATTGCTTAATACTGTGTTCATGTTGAACACTAAGTATTTTCTGTCAGCTAAAAATGAAGCCATTAACACTGTATTTTTAAGGCAGGCATGGTGGCACACACCTTTAATCCCTGCATTTGGGAGACAGACGCCAATGAATGTCTGTGAGTTTGAGGCCAGCCTGGTCTACATTGTGAGTTCCAGGACAGCCACTGCTATATAGTGAGAGACTGTCTCAAAACAAGCACACAAGCAAACAGATTGTTTTATAAAATTATGAATTCCATTGTTCTCTCTTTCCTTACTCTTGACTGACTCCAACCCATGACCCAGAATGAAACTATTGGAATCTTCTAGAAGTCACAATTAAGACCCCAGCAGGTCTTCCGTTAACTTCTCAACGATTCCCATTGTCCCCCAAACAGAGCATAATGTCTGTCCCATGACTGCTCCCACACTATTCTTGCCTCTTGTCCACCTCCTCAGCTACACCCTGTACCTTTGACCCTTCATATCCCGAGACATTCAGGGGCTTATGCAAATGCACTACCAACTCCTGCTTCAACCGCAGCAGCTTTAGAAACATCCAGCACTGGGTCTAAAGAGATGACTCTGTAGTTAAGACCACTGGGTGTGCTGGCAAGGACCCAGGTTCAATTCCCACCAACAAGGTGGTTCATAGCCATATGTAACGCCAGTCCCAGGAGATCTGATGCCCTCTTCTGGCCTCTACCTGTACCTCACACACATGATACACAAACAAGCCTTCAGGCAAAACATTCTTACACATAAAAATAAATTCAGAAAAAAAATTTCAGTGTTTAGCATGTGTCTATAACTACTTCTCTGTTGTCAGGCATATAGGTTTTCCAGAGTATGAGGTTTCCATATTCTGTCTATCCCATCCCCCACCTCACCCTCCACACACACACTTACACACCATCAGTATACTTAGAAGTGAAGTGTTACAGGGTTCACGGTTGAAGCCACATAGGTCCTAGAGTCACCCTGTTCAAGAGAGTTATTCGGGAAAGCTCTCTCGTGTCCATCTTGGACTTTATCTCTCCTCTCTGAGACCTGAGGAAGCTTGCTTACTATGGTAGCATGTCCTCTGGTGACTCAGGGTCTACACAAGTATACCTTCTTCGCTTGCCCACAACCACGGTTCTCCTTACTGACATTTCTTGGCTGAATTCCTGTGCAGATCTCTCTGGGATCCCTTTTCTTTCACAGAAGGGTTCATATGTCACTGAATTCACTCAGCATAGTCCATTACAATGTCTCAGCTATGGCACACTATCCTGCACAGACTGTAAGCCTCAGAAGAGCTTCATAGGGGCTAAGCCTTCCTTGTCTCCCACATGCTCCCAATGCTAGCATGGCATGTGTCATCAAACACATGCTAAGCCAGCATCTGAGACTGAATAGCCAAAAAGGGGACTGAGTTTTTGCCATTGTAGTTGCCAATATGATTTTCTTATTTGCGTTTCTTTTATTATTTAATTTTTAAGTATATGAATATTTTGCTTGCATCCATGTCTATGCATGATATGCCTGTGTCTTCACAGGCCAAGAGAGGACATTGAGCCCCCTGGAAATGGAGTACAGTTGTGGGCCACCATATGGGCACTGGGAATCAAGACCCAGATCCTCTGGAAGAATAACCAGTGCTCTTAACTGCTGGGCCATCTCTCCAGCCTGTTTGTCCTTTTTAAGACAAGAAACTTCCTTTAAAGGAAATTTAAGAAACCTCATATGCAAATGAACAAGTAGATAAACCATACATAAAAAATACTATTCACAGCAGAACAATCCACCGTCTACAAAAAAAAAAAAATGTTAAAAATTATGTCAATCAACTTACAAGAAGTCAGATCACGATCTCTAGTAATCAGCTGAAGCCTGACAACCTTATGATAATTGGCCCCAAATATCTAGACTTGAATAGCAACTCAAAGTTTCTCTATTTCTGTTTCCAATTCTGACTGAGAACCCAAGAAAGCCAAGTGTACCCCAGATCCCTCCTACAGGATATCAGCTAATGCACCTCCCCCTCCACCAGCAGAAGCCTCTGTTGAGACCTCTCCAGAAGCAAGCCTGTTCTTTCTAAGTAATGCTTTTCTATTTCTCTGTCTGCCTTTCTGTCTCTGCCAAAAATGTAAGTGATAGTAGCCAACTTCCTTGTGGAAAGATGTGAACAAAGAGGAACAGATGCAGTCTGGTGGCTTCTGGATGACAGAAGCAGCTTCACCAGGGAAGCTGTTCGAGATGTAAAGTCTCGCATTCTAATCTAGAGTTGCTGGTTTGGAAATCCTGGGGCTTCCATCCAGATAACTGTCTGACAACAGTTTGAGAACCTCAACAGTGTTGCAACCAGGTCTGAGTTACTTTGGATCCCACAGGCATCTTTATCTTTGGGGATATATTCATAAGTGGAACTGGACAAGTGGGTTCTTCCAATCTGTTATTCCCCTAGTTACTGCTACCAAGCGCCAGACGAGTCCCAGCTGAACAGTAGAGAAGACACGTGCCCTCCTCTGGGATCCATGCCTTTTGCATAACACAACAACCCTCTCTGAAACACACTGCCTTCCTCTCTTCTCTGTGCCACCTGGTGTTGTGATCTGTTAGAAGACAAACACCAGTTTTGGCTGTACCTAGTAACTAAC
This sequence comes from Grammomys surdaster, assembly GCF_004785775.1. Taxonomy (NCBI): domain Eukaryota; kingdom Metazoa; phylum Chordata; class Mammalia; order Rodentia; family Muridae; genus Grammomys; species Grammomys surdaster. Next base: position 9,438,873 of record NW_021604656.1, read on the forward strand.
TGTTCCTAAGAACCAGCCAAATTATCCCTATGACAGGGTTTCATTACTGAAGGCTGTTCTCTGCATATATATATATATATATATATATATATATATATATATATATATATATAGTAGAGATTTCCAAGCAGTGGCTTAACATGTGGAACATGCACGTCCACACCAGAAATCTTATTCTACAGAAACCAGAGATTCCAAACATGGAGTCATGATAGAAATTTCTAGTGCTTCCTGACTTTCCTTGGACTCAAATGTGTAATTTCTAGCACTTGGGTTGAAACTTGCTATATAAGCCAGACACAATGGTACAAGTCTTTAGTCTCAGCTATTGGAAGGCAGAGGTAGACAGATAGAAAATGACAGAAAAGTTTGCTGTGTAAACGAACTCAGTAATCTGAAACACAGTAGGATAGGAGATTGGGGAGAACTTCTGTGGGTGAACACTTAACCTCCACATTAAAACTCCACTGTTTAAAAGATCCACTACATAAATTACTTTTTCCAGAAGCATCTCAGTAGTGGTGAGTTCCGTGTCACTTGGGACCAGGAGCAGATCTATCAACTGAGCACTCAAGTCTTAAGTGATCTCAGGATCCCTGTTCATTAACTTTTTAAAAGATGGAAAATTAGGTACAGGTACAAGAGAAATAAAAGACACATCGAAATCTGAAACTTTGAACACTGAGACATATTGTTAGCAATCCTCACAAGCTTCAGGGAAGCTAAAGTAAAAATAAATGAAAGGCAAAGGCAAATGTGGTGGCCTCCCTGAGATAGTGTGGTAATGTCGCCATTGGTAGTGTTAGCCGTGTCACAAAGGTGCTGTAACATGAAAAACAAGACTAGATATTTTTCCTCAAACCTGGTTGATAAGATTTTTAAATTGACTGTATGAAAGGTTTTTTAAGCATCTCACCCTTTACATATTATGTCATAAAAATTGTTTGTATGGTGATCACATTTAGGACGTTTTCTTCATGTGAACTCCAGTTTTAAAGCTCCAGTACACTGGCTTGAGGTTGTGTGGCTTTTATACATGAGGCTTCTTCAGAAAAAAAAACAGCATCTCACCAAATGGTGCTGAGCAAACTGGACAGTTGCATGTAGAAGAATGCAAATAGAGCCATATTTACCACACTGCCTAAAACTCAACTGCAAATGGATCAAAGACCTCGACATAAAACCAGATACTCTGAACATGATGAAAGAGAAAGTGGGGAGTAACCTTGGACTCACTGGCAAAGGGAAAGACTATCTGAACAGAACTCTGCTAGCACAGGCACTAAGATCAACATTAATCAATGGGAACTTATGAAACTGAAAATCTTCTGTACAGCAAAGGACACTGTCATCCAGACAAAATGACAGCCTACAGAACAGGAGAAGATTTTGGCCAACTCCATATCGGATAGAGGACTAATATCCAAATGACATAAGGAATTTTTAAAAAAAAAAAAACTAGATAGCAAGAAAAAAGAAGTAACTCAAATTTAAAAAGTGAGGTGCAGACCTAAACAGAATTCAAAAGAGAAAATTCAATGGCTGAGAAAGACTTAAAGAAATGTTCAACATCATTAGTCACCAGGGAAATGTGAATCAAAACTTCTTTGAGATTTCATCTTACATCTATCAGAATAATTAAGATCCAGAAAATAAGTGACAGTTCTTGCTGGTGAGTGTGATGGTTTGGATATTCTTGGCCCAGGGAGTGGCACTTATTAGAAGGTGTGGCCCTGTTGGAATAGGTGTATCACTGTGGGTGTGGGCTTTGAGACCCTCATCCTAGCTGCCTGGAAGTCAGTATTCTGCTAGCAGCCTTCAGATGAAGATGTAGAGCCCTCCTCTCCTCCTGCATCATGTCTGCCTGAATGCTGCCATGCTCCCGCCTTGATGACAATGGACTGAACTTCTGAACCTATGTGAGCCAGGCCCAATTAAATGTTGTCCTTATAAGAACTGCCTTGGTCATGGTGTCTCTTCACAGTAGTAAAACCCTGACTAAGACAGTGAGGGTGTGGAGCAAGGGGAACACTCATCAGTTGCTGGCAGGAGTGCAAACTTATATAGCCACTAGAAATCAGTGTGGCGGTTCCTCAGAAAGTTGGGAACCAATTTATCTCAAGATTCAACTATACTCTTCTTGGATATCTACCCAAAGGTCATTTCATCCTACCATAAAGACACTTGCCCTACTATGCTCATTGTTGCTTTATTCACAATTGCCAGAAGTTGAAAGCAACTTAGATGTCCCTCAACAGAAAATGGATAGAGAAAATGTGGTACATTTACACAATGGAACATTACTTAATCATTCAAAAAAAATTATGAAATTTGCAGGTGAATGAATGGAACTAGAAAAGAAAATCACCCTTGGTGGAATAACCCAGGCAAAGAAAGACAAATATGGTATGTATTAGTTTATACGTGTATATTAGCTGTTAAGTCAATGGTAACCAAGGTACAATCCATAGCACTACAGAGGTTAGGCTAGATTAAGGGACTAGGTTGGGGGTGGGGGGCAGAAGCAGATGGATCTCCCTAGGAACAGGACATAGAATAGATAGTTATAGATGGATGGGGTAGAGCTGGAATGAGAGGATCAAACGGAGAGGGGAAGAGAAGAGGGGGACACAATGGGGAATACAGGGAGAGACAGCTACAATTAAGGACCATTTCCTCTCCGCAAGGTGAAAGGTTAGCAAATGTGTCCTTCTTTCCTTTCTCCTGGGTGCCCACTCCTTGCTGTCAAAATGAGACAGTTCATGGAACCTGGGAAAGTGGTGCTGGTTCTGGCTGGACGCTACTCTGGATGAAAGCCATCATCGTGAAGAGAACATTGGCGATGACACCTCAGTCCACCCTTACAGCCATACCCTGGTGGTTGGAATTGACAGCTATCCCTGAACAGTGACAGCTGCCATGGGCAAGAAGAAAATCACCAAGAGATCCAAGATCAAGTCCTCTGTGAAAGTTCATAACTACAACCACCTCATGCTCACAAGGTACTCTGTGGATATCCCCTTAGACAAAACTGTTGTCAACAAGAATGTGTTCAAAGACCCAGCTTTGAAACGCAAGGCCAGGAGGGAGGCTAAGGTCAAGTTAGAGAAGCAATACAAGACAAGGAAGAACAAATGGTTTTTCCAGAAGCTTCGCTTGCTTTTAAGTATATTTTTGTTTTTGTCATTAAATTTTTTTTTAAAGGACCATTTCAGAAATTCAGGGCCAGAGGAGCTAGGGAAAGGGGGTTGACCTGGAGCAAGAGTGAGGAAAAGGCCTGTCCAAACGCATCCTGAGACAGCAGGAGTAGGACTCCTCCCTCCCTGTCCTGGGTCTATGAGTCCTGGTGCACAGACCTATGCCCCTACCTTAGCACCAGAGGAGGTCAAGGCTAGTCTGGTAGCCAGGTTAAACTTCCCTTCCCTTTAGAAGGTCATGTTCAGCAGGACCTGCAATTCCTCCTTATGCAAATGAGGCAGCTCTAGCACCCTGGCCCTGGCCAATGATGTTCACTCACCCCATAGCTCCTACCCACCCCCAAAGGTTTCAATAGCCTTTGTTCCGCCTACCCCTGTTAAAGGAGGTGCTCAGTGAAGTTGCCTCCTGAGAGTCTATTCTTGTTGCACTCGCACTCACATCGGGCTGGTGTCTCCATCAACCTACTGTTCCTGCCTTCCCTCCCCTCTCAGGCCACCAGCGTGATCTCCAGTGACCACGCCTTTACGGGAGCAGGAATGTATTGGGAACGGCAGAGGGGTAGTGTAGAAACCTGGCAATACAGTAGCTTCTTAAAATATAGACATAAACGAAAGCTACCTAACTGGAATTGCAAAATAGCAAGAGTCAGAGCCCCAACTGTTCATTTCTTGTCATCAAATGAAGCTTCCAGGACCAGGATTGGGCTACATCTAAGTTGCTGGATAAAGAGGTCCTATGGGAACCCCCAAACAATCCAGCCTGTTGCAAAGAGTATAGTTTGCTCTCCCCAAACAGACAGCAAGGCTCCATTGATGAAGATAACACTCATATAACTTACTGAGCATAGTGTTTGCGGGTACAGGAAGGTATATGTGCTACAGAAGGAGAAACATAAACACAACCAGGTCACAAAACAGTTGGTCTACAGCCAAGTTCTACCTGCAAGATACGCTACTGCAATGTTTGTGGGAGTGAACAACCAGTATATGATTCCACTGAAGGCACGCTCTACAGGATGGAACCCAGGTCTGACACAGCTTGGGTCACCAAGAACCTGAAACTAGATAGCCCAAGAACATAGGGTAAAACCAAACACTAGTGTTATAAAACAAACAAACAAACAAACAAACAAACAAGACAGACAAAGAAAATCAACAACAAACAAACAAACAAAAGCAATTAAATGACTCATAGCTACATTCTGCCACACTCATAGATTAGCCCCTGGCTCAGCCATATCAGAGAAGTTCCCTCCTTCACCAGATGGGAACAAAGACCCACAGTGAGACCTTGAACCACTCAGCCCTAAACTGGATGCCTCCATCAAATCCCTCCCCTCAAGGCTCAGGGAAACCCACAGAATGGTGCACTTTGCGTATACATTATGGCTTCAAGTTTAGTGGGTTGTTGCTTTTGTTTTGTTTATTTTACAGGATTTCTGAGTATGTAAAGCAGTGGTTCTCTGCTCCTTGTGCCTGTTCTTGGGCTCTTTTCCTGTTTTTTTTTTTGTTTTGTTTGGTTTTGTCTTTGTCCAATTCCAGTGTGTTAGTTTTTTTTAAAATCTAATTATATTATACTATTATATTTTATTATTATCCCTTAGATGCTTGTTTATTTCCTAATGGGTGACAGAAGGGGATGGATCAAATGGAAGGGAAAGAAGAGAAGAGCTGGGTGGAGTAGAGGGAGGAGAAACCATAATCAGGATATATTTATTGTGTGAGAGAAATATATATGTTCAGCAAAAGAGGGTGAAAGATGGTACTTCTCCTCAGAGTTAGGGTACCAGCTACTAAGACCCACTCATTTCACAGTGACTTCCCGCCTTGTCCCTTCATGTCTGTAAACCCGGGAAGCATTTCTGGGAGAGGGTGGAGATGGGGAGGAGGTTCTAGTAGCCTTTTTCCATGAGGCCAGTTAGCAGGGCTGAACACTTGAAGGTTATTCCAAATCTGTGTGAACTAGGAAGTTGGATCCCCATAGTCCTTTCAAAGGTCCAGAGCTACCTGATACCCAAACGTGAGAGGAGATGGAATTTTGGCAGGACATGTAGTAGAGGTGTAGTAGAGAGAGGCTGCATACTTGGCACACCTGAGTTTCTCAGTGAGTGACTAATGAGCTGCCATCAGGGCCTGAGCAGGCAATGGCCCTGCAGCTACCTTGTTCAGACATAAGCTGACAACCATGTTGCTTGACACCACTGTGATTTCTGGCAGGTGAAGGAAGGTTGGATCTATGTGTTTAGGTGACAGGGAAGGTCAGGTGGTAACAGAAGGTGACAGAGGAGTGCTGTAGAGGATCACTAGGGATCAAGATGGGGGTGGGGAGCATGGATTAGGCCAGAGCGTCCTCAGCTCTAATTCCAACTCAAAGCACAGGGCACAGCCAAGCAAATTGGCCATCAATGATTAACTTCTAGAATGGAGATCATCTACAAACATGGGCAACAGTGACTGAAAGAGCCTAAGGCCAGCTCCAGCAGTACTGGGGACATTAACCACCCAGCCTTCTTGTGGCCTGAGCCTCAGGGACTGGTAGGAAATCACACCCTTTCCCTCAAGGACAGGAATCGCCTGGGCTGGGGCTGCAGATCTCGTAAGGTTGATCTCACTCCAGCTTAGAAAACGTGTCAGATGTATTAAGGGGTCCCAAAGCTGGGATGCCAACAGTGACAACAACAAACATACACATACACACACACACACACACAACACACACAGATATACACACACAACACACACAGATATACACATACACCACACACACCACACACACACACACAACACACACATCACACACACAACATACACAACACACACACACAACACACACATAACATACACAACAGACACACACACAACAGACACACACAACAGACACACACAACACACACATAACACACACACAACACACACAACAGACACACATACACACACAACACACACAACACACACACACACAAAGAAAACACATCACGGCAATGAAGCTACCAAGTGACTCCATGTTGCTCAGCCAGTCCTCAGCCACCAGAAGGATTCAAAGCAGCTTTTAATTGGAAGGGCTGATTGAGATACAGAATGCAGACGCACAGTGCATTAACCCCAAGCCCCCTTCTTCCAAGAAGCTTCGTATCACAAGTATATTTTCAAATTGGAGAACAGCCCCATTCCCTGGGGAGTTCTTGTTTCACCAGACAAAGCCTAGCCAGGACTTCAACAAATAACATGCAAATGAGAATAGAGAAAATTAATTAGAAACAAAGATCAGAATTTCTTTTCATTAACTCTTAAACACACACACACACACTTCAGATTAGCCTTGAAGCATGATAATTTGCTCAAATTAAAATGCAATTCACCACGTGGTTTCTCTGTGGTGACCTTGCAGCCCTAAAATTAATGAACTGGTGAGTCCAGAGATCTTGGCTTAAAGGGCACTTTCCCCTCCAAAGTGGAAGGTCAGAGGAACCTTAGAAAGCATGTGCCTGATCCATGGTTGTAAAATATTCTTCCCTTAGGATGTGGGGAGCAAGCACACACTGGACAAGGACTACCTTGCATGGTTGCCAATCTCTTTGGGACAGGCATTAAGAATACGATTCTGGAAATACGTAGAGTAATTATTATAGTTTTTATTTTACACTGAGTCCATACGGACACAAACTCAGGGTCTTGTGAAGGAGCTTCCTCCTTGCGCCCCACAGACAGGGTCTCATGTAGTCCGACAACCGCAAACTCATAGCCTGCAACTCCTGACCCTCTTCCCGTGTGCTCTGGTTTCTTTCCCATCACCACAGAAACCCACATGGCGGTACAGTGGTACACAGCTGCAATCCCAGTGAACAGTTATTCTAGTCCCTTTTTTAAAATTCATTTGATGTTACCTGGATGAGATGGAGCATAACTGGAATCCCAGACACTCTGGGAACTGAGCAGGGGCATCACAGGTTCAAGGCCAAGTTAGGGAGTCTTGATCTCAAGATAAAATGAGGACTGTTATGTAGCTCAGTGTATAGAACTTGTCTAAGAACAACAGTTGCATTTCTATTTATAGATAGACAAGCTTTTCTTTCTATTTTTCTTTGACCTTCCTGGGGATAGAGATTCCACACAAGTTCTCTACCACTGTACACACCTAATCCTATGTGCAAATTGTCCTGGATAGTTTTGTGCCAACTTAACACAGGATGTTGTCTTCTGAGAGGAGGGAACTTCAATTAAGAAAAAGGCCCTATACGATTGGGCTGTAGGGAAACCTGTAGGACATTTTCTTAATTAGTGATTGATGGAGGGAGGGCCCCACCCATGTGGGTGGTACCTTCCCTGGGCCAGTGGTCCTGGTTCTATAAGAAAGTATGTTGAGCAGGCCATAATAAGCAAGACAGTCAGCAGCATCCCATCCATGGCCTCTGCATCATCTGCCTCCAGGTTCCAGTCCTGCTTGAGTTTCTGTCCTGACTTCCTCCAATGATGGAGTATGATCTGGAAACACGTGTATGCCAAATAAACCCTTTCCTCTACAAGCTGCTTTGATCATCAGCAAATACTTTTTAAATGCTTTTTTTTTTTTTAAGGAGTACTTTGCCTGCATGTATGTATGAACAACATGGCCTTGTGCTTGCTGAGGCAAGAAGAGGGCATCACGTTCCCTGGAACTGGAGTTACAGACAGCTGTGAGCCACCATGTAGGAGATAGGAACTAGACTTGGGTCCTCTGAAAGAGGAGCATTCAGTGCTCTTAACCACTGAGCCATCTCTCCAGTCCCTGCAAATATTTCTTTAGATAAACTCTTAGGTGCAGAATTCCCTGATCTAATAATTAAATTGTGATCACCTACTTTTCTAAGGATTGGCAATTGGTGCTCTGATTACCACGATTTAATCTGAGCTGGTCCACAGAGGTGAAGATAGCTACTAGAATCCCCACAAACAGGCATTCACCACAGAGAGGAAGCTCAACAAATCAGTACCAACAGAGTTAGGACTTATTAATAAAAGAGTTGACAAGCTGGGGAGATGGCTCGGTGGGCAAAGGGTTTGCTATACAAACATGAGGGCCTGAGTTTGGATCTAGCACCCACATAAAAGCTGGGCCCAGTGATACATGCTTGCAATGCCACCACTGGGGGAGTAGAGACAGGAGGATCTGTGGGGACTTACTGGCTACCAGTGTAGCCAAAATGCCATCTGAGTTTAGCAAGAGACTGTGTCTCAAAGATAAAGTGGTGAGCAACTGAGAACTACATCTTGATGTCAACCTGTGGGAGAGCACACTTGCACAGGTGCATGCATGTATATACCACATACACACATGCATGCATGGACACACATAATTTTATTGTAGATTTAAGCATAGGATTTAATAGTAGGAAAGATGTTGTGAGTGTATTTGAACCTGCCTCAAATCCCAGGACTAGGGGGAAAGAGGTAAGAGGAGCAGGCATTCAAAGTCATCCTCAGCTACGAAGCAAGTCTGAGGTTAGCCTGGGCTACATGAGACTGTGTCTCAAGAAGGAAAGAAGGAGGAGGAAGAGGAGGAGGGGGAGGAGAAGGAAATGTGAAGAGGGGAGAAGAGGAGAAGAGATGAGAAGAGAGGAGAGGAGACAGAGGAGAGGGGAGGAGAGGGAAGGGGAAAGGGAGGGGAGAGGGGAGGAGAGGGGAGGGGAGGGGGAGGAG
>NW_021604656.1:9448145-9481106 GCF_004785775.1 Grammomys surdaster
CCCCGGGGGGGGGGGGGAGGGGAGGGGAGAGGGGAGGGGAGGGGAGGGGAACAATATGGCCTAACCAGCAAAGGCACTTGCTGCCAAGACAAATCACCTGAGTTCAATTCCAGGATGCACAGGGTGGAGGGAGAAAGCTGTCTCCACATGATCTCTGATTGCCACATGCTTGTCCTGGCATGCACACACCTGAACTCATACACATGGTACATGAACACACATGCACACACACACACACACACACAGACCACATGCACACACTCGATAAATTTAAACATTTTTTAAAGAAGAGTATATGTGTACACCTCTCAAGTGAAAGCCAAGTTTGTCTTTACAATAGCTCTGTATATGATTCGTGGTGGCTTCTGAAGTTAGATCTCAGGGCTTGCTAAGGATATTGGGGTGGGATGCCAAATGAGATCACGGGGTCACAAGAGAGTTAAGATGTACTTTTACTGTAATCAAATAAATTTAAGCCTTGTTTGTGAGATTCCCAGAAAATTGCAGGTTTTCAGCTGACAATAGGCTAAGGCCTTATGAAGGTCACACTTAGGACATGCACAGTTCATGGCTATTTTCACATTCTTTTGTGAACTATCCCTGCATGAAAGGCACACTGCTTCTATGCAGGCAACCTTCACAGCAAGAAAAGCATGGTGACTCAAAATAGCAACGCTAGGAAAGGCACAGAGTCAGGGGAGATGCTAAGGAAATAACAGTAAGAGGTTGGGGCTACACCACAGGCTCGTGGCCAGCCGCAAGGAAGTGTCTGAAGTAATGAGCTGGTCTATTTTCAGGGTCTTTAAAAAAGATTTATTCTTACTCACATATATGTGTGTGTACATCTCTGTGAATGTGTGTGTGCCATGGGTGTGTGTGTGTGCCCGTACAGACTAGCAGAGGGTGTCAGATATAGCTAGAGTTCCCTGTAGTCATAGGTGGTTGTGAGGTGTCCAAAAGGAACTGGGAAACAAACTCCAGTCACCTGTTAGAGCAGTCCCTGCTCTTAACCACTAGGCCATCTCTCTAGACCCTGCCTCAGAGTCTTTACAGACCATGCTAAGGAGTTTGCCCATTGCCCTACAGGAACTAGGGAGCCGCTGATGTCGGATAAGCGCAGGAGAAGGATGTGTCGATCGTAGCACTCTTTGATGATGGCATCTCCTAAGAGGGAAGAGCTAGAGTGAAGGCTGATGGGAAATACTAGTGTGTGAAATACCTAAGTCGGGCATAGACAGAGCAAAGAGGGAGAATGAACTGAGATAGTATTTACAACGCCCAGTGCTCAGACACTCACGTAGCACTGAGGCAGGAAAGACAGACAGCACAATTCAAGAGACATGAAGAAAAAGGAACTTCGCTCAGGAGTCTTGATGAAGTCTGTCTTAGTTAGGGTTTTGCTGCTGTGAACAGACACCATGACCAAGGCAACTCTTATAAGGACAGCATTTAATTGGGGCTGGCTTAAAGTTCAAAGGCTCAGTCCATTGTCATCAAGGCAGGAACATGGCAGCATCCAGGCAGGCATGGTGCAGGAGGAGCTGAGAGTTCTACATCTTCATCTGAAGACTACTAGCAGAAGACTGACTTCCAGGCAGCTAGGATGAGGGTCTTAAAGCCCACACCCACAGTGACACACCTACTCCAACAGGACCACACCTTTTAATAGTGCCACTCTCTGGGCAGAACATATACAAACCATAACAAAGTCTCTCACCTTAAGAGTCAAGGCTTCTAAGCTTACTCTCCAAGTGCCAACATTACACACATATATTGCTACACTCGGCTTCTATGAGGGTCCTAGAGATCCAGACTCAGGTCTTCCTTCTTTGCTAGCAAGAACATCACCCACTGTAGCATACACACGCACACACACACACACAGAGAGAGAGAGAGAGAGATATGCAAATAAGAATACATCCTTTTTTTAAAGGGGCTAAACACATCACCAAATGTCTGGATCACTAAACGGCCAATGCTGAGCTCCTGGCTGGTTTCGCTGAATGTAATCCACTTCGTTAAACACAAACTCAATGACATATCCCAGAAGCATACATACAGCAAATGCTGTGGACCTCACTAAATTTCCACACCCTGTTCTAACAACCAGAGCCAGAAGGTAGGCTTGCCAGTCAATTCAAACTCTAAAATTATAGGAGTCACCACTTGGGAAAACAGGTTCTAGTAGCTTCTGTATTCCAAGAAAGGCAAAAGTGGGCATCAGTATCAAGTCAAAAGTTAAAGCTGACTGAAGTTCACTTTCCAGGCAGCAGGAGCAGCTAGCATTGTACGTAAAGCCTGTTCACTAAAAGGGTCCTGGCTTTGGTTTTAAAGGTCCTTGCAATTTTGCTTTCATTGTGATTTTCCTTTTTATTGTTGTGGCAGGCAGCCACACTGACAGCGGGCACACCATGGAACTGGCTAACACTGCGGATTCCTCTGGCTGGGTGTGGGGGTAGGGCTGGGGGCCGTTGCTGTGGCTCCATTTTAAACTATATAGCTTAGTGTCTTTAGTATATTATTTAGGCTATGCAGTTATGGCCATTGTCAAACCTTAGAACATCTCCTCACTCTGGAAACCTGTAGTATCAGCAGTCCTTCCCTCCAGCCCCCACCCCAGCCTCTGGCAATGGTTCTTGTTTTTTATCTATTCAATTTTAATATTATTTATTATTGTGTGTGCACGTATGTATGATATTATGGGGGCAGGCACATGTGTCATGGCACACACACGGTAAGAGCACAACTCTGCAAAGTCCTTTTTCCCCTACACCTTTACATGGGTCACAGGAATCCATGCAGCCTAGGTCCCTAGGCCTGCAAGGTGTCTCCACCTGTTGAGCCATCTCACAGACACACTTCTTGGGTCCTAAGAGTGAGATGTCAAGCACGTAGAACACACCACTGCTGGGAGAGGCACATCTGTTTCCGTCATAACAGTTACTTATCTTGTTCTCCTCACTATTTTTATTCTTCAGAGTCCTTGAAACTGCCTAAAGTTCGGTAGTTTGCATCACAGGATTTATATGCTCTTACAAAAACTGGCTCTTTTGGTTCTTGCTTCATTCAGCTTTCTGCCATGGGATAAGATGAGACCCCTAGGGTAGGAATCTGGGGGAGCCTGTTAAACGATAGACAGCTTTCTACTGGATTAGTGTATGGGATTTGCTTTTTGCATGAGACAATAGGCTCTTGTCTAATTTTAGATTCGATAAAGCATTTCCTGGGATCCACAGAGCCCCCCCCCCCCCGCTTCTCTTATTACTGAGCCTACACACGGAGAGCGGAGATTTTATGAAAAGGGAGAAGAAAAAAAAGAAGAGAAAGAATTGGTGGCTTGTGCTTTTGATCACTGATCCAACCCCGTCAAGAAAGACTCCACACAATGCCCGAGGGCTTCCTGAGCATCGCTCACCAGTTGATCTGGGAGACAGCTTGGTTGTCAGAGTACTTGCCTGGCACAATATAAACTAGGTGTGTTGATGCATGTGTGCCTGCAGTCACAGCACTAAGGAAATAGAGTCAGGAAAATCAGGAGTTCAAAGATATCCTCAGCTATGCAGTGAGTTCAAGGCTAACCTTGGAAGCGTGTAACTCTTTAAAAAGACAAAGTTCATCAGAAATACACATATTTTAAAAGCAAATATATTTTATACCCATATTGTACTCCATGAAGTCATTTGTTAATCTCCCAGTGACTCTGTAATCCCAGCATATTCACCCAGAAAGCAACTTTCACACACCCATTCTGGACTGGGCAGCTCGCTTGCTTCCAGTCAATCCCCCATACTGTAAAAGATAACCGCTGTGTCTCAAAGAGATTCTTTACTGTCACTCTGAGTGTGGTCCATAGGCCAACATAGCTGCAGTCCCAAAGAGCTCCTAAGAATCGAAGAGCCTCAGTCCTCAGCCACACCCACAGAATCCCACCTGTCTGTCACCAGAAGGTTGAGTTGATTCTAAGCTCCTGGGGGACCTGTTAACTGAACTCCACTCTTACCGTCTAGTCTTGGCAGTCATTCAAACAAACACAACAGTAGTGTAAATATTTAGAAAATCCAAATCCTACTTTAAAATTATTTTGTGTGTGTACCTAAGTGTATTCATATGTGTACGTGGAGGCCAAAAATCCATGTCAGGTGTTTTCTTTAACGTCTCTGCATAGGATCCATCCATGCATCAGGAGCTCACTGGTGCAGCTAAACTGGCTGGCATCTTCCTTAATGCTGGGTTGCCTGGTCCAGCTTGCACACAGGTTCCAGAGGCTGAACTCAAGCCTTCCTGCTTAAGCAAGTACGCTGCTGACTGAGCCATCCTGCCACCCCCTCCATCTCATTTTGAGCAATTTTGGAGTCATCCAGTAGGAATCCTACCAACTGCAGAAAAGTGAATGTCCATCATGGAAAGTTTTCCTTAAAATCATGGCTTTTTCTTATAAAGACAATTTGTGGTCACCACAGGAAACCAGAATAAGTCCCGGGAAGAAATTAAAATCACTAGAATTTCTACCTGAGTATTCAACACTTAGTACCTTGCTAGACTTTTTATTTATGTATATACTGAGTGCTATTACCAATTATAATAATGATTTTATAAAACTGGGGCCTAAAATGGAGACAATCTATGCCTCTTTTCATATATTATTATTTTCAAGACCCTAAAATTTCTCAATATGGTTTTGTTTTTTTACTTCATTTTCAATTTTGTTTGAATCTGGGTCTCATGTTCCCAGGCTAGCCTTGAACCCTGGATCCCACTTCTACCTCTCAAGTGCTGGGACTACAGGTGCATACATACCATTCAATATAATTACAATGGCCTTATTTTCTTATGCAACAAAACCTACATAATATAAAACGTTCTCCTCAAGTGTTCTCATTTTCTTGCCCCAACCTCCCTACTGTGGAGTTGCAAGTCTGAAATACCACACTTGGCTAATATCTTCTAAACCCTTATAAAAACATAACTAACACCCTTGCATAAGTCAACACACCAGACCCGTTTGGCCCAGCACACAGAGCACCCAGCTAACAGAGACAGTGAGTTTTGCAACAGCTTTCTTGCAAAGCAGCCACTTATGGTTACCAGAGTCTGTCTCTAACCAGCTTCCCCAAGGATGGCTTAGGGGTATCCATGAGATAAAGAGGCGGGGTACGCTCAGGAGTAATGAAGGGGAGTGCTCAGTGGTCTGCACAGGATCACCAGCCTTCTAGACTCTTCAGAGACTGCTAAAAGGGGTCTTCTAACAGTCACTTTTGCTGGTCCGAGTGAAGGCCTCTAACAGTGTGTGACACTTTGTGCTCTCTCCTCTGAATGACAACTCAGGCAGCTGTTGCCATCATCACCCATAGCAGAAGAGTCAGCTACAACAAGGCTAATGGGTTGTATGCTTAGCTGCAGGACCTGTGAAGACGGTGACTCCAAGCAGCTCACAGCAAACACAGCTGGAGGGAATGTTCAGGCCTTCCCTCGGTTTTACGAGGAATCCTCTCATGACTTTCTGATTGTATCTGTGGATTTTCAGAAGTCCAGGTCACACAGCATAAAATTTTTGGTGTGGTTTGGTTTGGGGGGATTGATGTGTTCTAACTGAGGGTTTGAGTGGTATTTGAGCTCATGGAGTTAAGGATTGAATAGGACTTTTGTCTCTCGAAATCAGTCATCTCTTTGAGGTTAACATCAATGTGGGTATCCAGTGGGGAAATGCTTTCTAGAGAGCGGAGCCACCAAGCCACGCCCACAGCCGGAGTGCCTTGCTCTTACCTCCTCTATCAGCAAACATATACATATGCATATACATATATAACATATAACATACATATATGTGTGTATACATATATATAATCTATTTGCCTCCATGTATGCGTATATACCATGTTCTTACCTGGTGCTCTCGAAGGTCAGAAGGCGTCAGATCTCTTGAAACTAGAGTTACAGATAGTCATCAGGTAACATGTGAGTGCTGGGAACTGAACCCGAATCCTCTGTAAGAGCAGTCATCGCTGTTAACCACTGAGCCTCTCTCTAACCTCCTCATTTCTTTTCTTTGTGATTTTTTTTGCTTCCTTTTATTTCTGAGTTTAAATTTCTGTATTTGTTTCTCTATTATGATATTTCCTTTGCGATAAACTATTCCCCCCCCCCCCCCGCCCCGTACTGGAGCACTGAGGCCAATGTCCCCCATTCCCCGAAGCTCTGCCTCAGCAGGTTTCAGCCGTCAGTGACCTCAGCCCTAGAAACAAGCTTCCCTTCCATTACTTTGACCCCTCCGGCTCCAGAGTAGGAATCCGGTTTCCAACCAGAAAGCCAGGAAGCAGCGTCTCTGCAACTTTAAGATTTCCTTTTTAATTACATGTATGTGTGAGGGTCCAGGGGCATCACACCTAACCGCAGGTTCCCAGGGAGTCCAGAGGCATTGGGTGCCCCGAAGCTGGACTTGCAGGTAATTGTGAGCAGCCTGACATGGATGCTGGGAATGAACTCAGGTCCTCTGCAAGGCAGGAGCAGAGCATGTGCTAAGCCGCTGAGCTGCTAGCCTGTCTGCAGCCCTCCTCCCCTCCTTCGGTACTTTAATGCAAGCTTTAGATGATAACAAAGGCAGAGCCTTCACGCTGCCCACAAGCTGCCTGAATCCCAGAAAAGGACCGGAGCCGAGCATAATGTTTTTGTGTTGTTCAAAGTCTCACTGTATTTTGCTGTGCAAAATGCTGTCTTCCCTCTGAGTGTTGCTTGATATTTCTGGCTAGTATTTATTTAAAAACAAAGCAAACAGCAAAGGCAGTCTATCTTTGCATCTGCTTAGGAGTTGAGGAGGCTCTGCGTCCTGTATTTCCCTCTTCCATTTGACTCATTTCAGGTTGACTCACTCTTTAAATTCCTTAGAGCACTCGCTTTTGAGAAAAATCCTGTAGCGCATGGCGAGTGCTTGGGCTTACCCTGTGATACCCAACAGAATCCATTTACATCCTTAAATCACAGTGGTGTCTGCTTCTCCATCCATAAAATTCAGAGAGGCTTAGAGTTCAATGCCAGCTCCTGGGAGGCAGAGGCAGGAGAATCTCTGTGAGGTCAAGTTTAGCCTGGACAATATAGCCAGTTCCAAATTATCCAGAGTTGTATAGTAAAACCTTGTCTCAATAAATAAATAAATAAATAAATAAATAAATAAATAAATAAAGTCACTTGTCTCATAAGACTGAGATACATGAGACTAGTTATTGAAAGATCGTAACACAATGCCTGGCATAAAATAAACACTGTCAGCTTACAAATCAAATGTCCTTTCTCCAAGTCCTTCAGTCCCTGGATATTATCCCACGTGACTCCTGCTTGCTGAGAAGATGATTACTCCAGTCTCCTTCATGCTTATCCTGGACCCTGGATGCTTTATTCGCCTTGTACTTCTATTCCAAGGAAAGATGTTCTTCCTTCCTAAGACTACCCTGGGTTTTACACCTCCTTCTTCCCTCTCCCTCCTCCTTCCCCACTTCTTGCTCTGTCCTTCCTTTCTCTTCTCTCCACAACCCTTTTTCTTCCTTCTCTTCTTCCTTCCTCTGTCCTTCCCTCTCTCTGGCTGAGAACTTTTCAGTTCTCTCTTAGATGAGTAGGTTTCACCTTGTTTTTCTTGTGAACAATTCTTTCCTGCCCCGTTACAACAAATCAACCTTAAACACCATGTTTCCAGTATCTCTTGCTACATAATAAACTAATCCACTTCTTAGTGGCTGCACTGCCTCCTGGTAACACTTGATCACAAATGGTGCTGATTCTACAAAGACACCGACAGCTAAACAACAGGAGCCCCACATGGAAGCACATCGGTTATTTTGTTGCAGTGATAAAACACTGTGACCAAAAGCAAACTATGGAAGAGTTTATTTAGCTTTGCAATTCCAGAAGGATGACAGCCCATCGTGGCAGGGGAGACGTGACAAGCTGAGAGGTCACATCTCTACCCATAAACAAGAGAGAGGGAGAGGAAGGGATGGAGGGAAGAAGGGAGGAAGGAAGGGAGAGAGGAAGGGAGGGAGGGATAGGGAGGACAAATGCTCAATACTTACCCCAGTGACATATTTCTTTCCCCAAGGGTACGCCTTCTGAAGGTTCCACAGCATCCCAAAACAGCACCATCAAAAAGTTCAAGTGTTCAAGAACATGCGTAGGGGAATATTTCTCACTCAAACCATCACAGGCAGTGACCACTGGGGTCCCTGGTGTCTAGTGTTCTGTCTGCTTGTCACCAGAGAGGAAAGGCAGTCCCATGCTTTACTCTCTCAGGGAAAGTTTCTACGTACAAGCAACTAGCATTGACTCTAGGTATTCAGAAGAGAAAGTCATTGAAGTGACATTGGCAGAGTGAGAAAAGTAGTGTTGCTGATGTTGAACTTCAGGGACAACATCTAAAACACAGACCCCAGAGCACTCTGAAAAGTCAGGATTCCTACTGTGTCAGAAACCATCTAGGAAAGGCTTTGGCAAGCAAATGAGTTTCCTGGAGATGGCCCACAGTTTTTTGTGACTGCGATGGGTGCTCTCTGGAGAAGCACAGCCCAGAGACTTCATCCCAGGATTGCTTCACACTGCTGATGTGCCTTTCCTGCCGTTATTATGTAGCCTAGTGATTCCTGGGCATCAGCCCATGCTATTGGGAAAATTTCCTAAAGATCAACACGAAGATGAACTTTTATGAATTAATGCTGAATTAATGACTTTATAGAATTTCTGATTTGATTCAAGTAATTTTAGGAACTCAGTTTAAGGAGATGGTTTTAGTTGTATTGCCAGAAAGGTGTAATAAAGTTAGAATCAAAAATAGAATGTGCCCACTCCTCATAGAATAGTAAGTTAAGGCTGCATAACAAGGAATACAGTGAGCTTTCATAATTACACTAAGGAGAGAAATAGACTTGGGACAGATTTGTGATCAAGGGAAAATATTCATTCTCTGTCAGGTCCAAGGACGAAGCCACAGGTGTGCACTGTGATAAAGCAAGGCCAAGCGACACTGTTGCTTTGAACTTATAATGACCTTACAGAATAAAACACTGGTTTGAACTTACTTTAGACATCCTTCTGTAACTCCCCTTTCGTGTAACACTTTATCTATGAAGTAATTTTATAAAGAACTTTTGTCTAAGAAAGTATAAAAAGGCTGAGAGAAATATAAAGTGTAGAATTTGGGCTCTGCCCCATCCATCAAATCATCAAATATATGGATATATATGTATATATATATATATATATGTATGTATATATATATATATATGTCTGTCTATAGGTTTGTGTATAGGTATGTGTGTATGTATGTAAATATGTATGAACACTTGAGAAATTAATGAAGCAGGTGGTCGGGCCAAAGTGTGTGTGTGTGTGTGTGTGTGTGTGTGTGTGTATGTATGTGCTTGACTTTCTCCCTTTCTTCCTTTTCTTTTCTTTCTGTCTTACAAAGAGTTAACAAACTCTGGAGGGGCCTTTGAGCCAGAGAGAAAAGAGCTCAGATAACCCAGCTTTTTTGTTTTGTTTATTTGTTTGTTTTTCAAGACAGGGTTTCTCTGTGCAGCCCGGGCTGTCCTGGAACTCACTCTGTAGACCAGGCTGGCCTCGAACTCAGAAATCCATCTGCTTCTACCTCCCAAGTGCTTCTATCAGTGGAAGTTAAATTGCCAGAAGCCAGGGGCTTTTAGCCACAGAATAGCAGAGTTAAAGAAGGTAGAAATTGCCAAAAGTAAGTAGTTTTGGTCACACTTGCTGACTCTATATGCTCCCCCCCTTTCGCTGCCTTCCCCAGTTTACCCTGTGATGCTGGGCTAAATTTCAGCACTACTTTCCTACACCATCAGCAGACCCCAGTAAGTCAAACAGTGTGGCCATACTCCGTATTCTCTCTCTGACTGTCTGTCTCTATTTCTCTGTCTCTATGTGTCTCTATCTCTCTTTCTGTCTCTGTCTCTATTTCTCTATCTCTGTGTATCTCTCTGTCTTTCTTTGTCTCTCTGTCTTTGTTTCCTCTATTTCTCTGTTTCTGTGTATCTCTCTCTGTCTTTCTATCTCCCTGTCTCCGTATATCTCTGTCACTCTTTTTGTCTCTCTGCCTCTGTATATCTCTCTCTGTCTGTCTGTCTATCTCTCCCTCCATCCCTTCCTTCCTCCTCTATATATTTCAGCAGGGTTTTTTTTTTCTTTTAAAAAGATATTTGTTTGTGCACGTGTGAGCTGGTCAGAAGACAACGTGTGTTAGTCAGTTCTGTCCTTCTGCCAGGTAAACTTCATGAGTAGAACTCACCAGTTCCTTCCCCAAGCCAGCTGCATAGCCAATGGTTGGTGTGGGTGTGTCTGGTATGTGTGGAGTCACATTGCTGCAGCCAGCCTGCATAAAATGCTGTAAATTTCCAATATGTGAGTTCTGCTTCAATGAGACAAGAAACAAGAATCTGGAAATAACCCAAACATAAAATGTAGGATAGCCAAAAAGAATGGCATTGCCTATGACTTCCACTCCTCTGCTATTGGCTGTGGCCTGCCATTTTGGTAAAGCTATTCCACGAGGGTAAATGTGACTTTTCACTCACAAGGCATTACTGCATCCATCCAGTGATGTTAAAGTGTTCTTTGGCCATCAGAAACAAGAGTTGGGGAACAAATTCCTGTTTGGATGATTTGTTAAGGAGATTTCTCCAGAGAAGCCAGGTTAGTAAGCTGGGAGAAAACACAGGAAGAGGAAGAAACAGAATTGGGTAGGACTCAGTTTCCAGACAAGACAAATAGAATACATCCCACCTGAGTACACAAAGGATCTTTGCAGAATTGAGGTTCCAGAGCTCCCCAGGGCCAGGGAACAGAGGTTTCACAGTCTACACAGAAGTGCCGTAAGCATTAAGGTGATAGAGGATATTTGAGCCTCTCCACATCCCTCAGGTCTCAGTTCTCTTTAACATTCTATTTCTAGTGACTCTTACCACCCTTTTCCATGTGTTACCTTTGTGGAATTCTGCTTATGTTCCCCAAAGCCCTCATGACAACCTGAAGTCATTAAGTGAATGCCTTGGAGTGCCTTTTCTGACTGAAGGAGGTTCAGTCCATTATCTTTAAGGTGGGAACATGGCAGCATCCAGGCAGGCATGATGCAGGAGGAGCTGAGAGTTCTACATCTTCATCTGACTGCTGCTAGCCCAGGCAGCTAGTACTAGGATCCCACACCCACAAGGCCACACCAACTCCAACAGAGTGACACCTTCTAATAGTGCCATTCCCTAGGCCAAGCATGTTCAAACAATGATATTCCACTCCCTGGCTCCCATAGGCTTGTTCAAACACATGAGTCTATGGGGGCCATACCTAGTGATAACATAATAAAAAATACATTTAGTGCAACTTCTAAAGCCCCCATAGCAGTCTCAACAATGTTAAAAGTCCAACATATCAGAGGTGATAGCCGCATAAACATCTGGGTACAGATGCTAGTTGTGAGTGCTCATGAGTGGATCATGATAGAATATTTATAACATGATCACAGTAGTGAGTGACTTAGCAGTATAAAAGAAGACAATGGAAGAAATGATTGAAACTCATGTGCAAAGTTAAGCCTCCAAATGGTTGGAGGTTGAGTTCTGAGTGGCAGGCTTTCTATCTCAAGAATTCTACATGGTGTGATGTGTTTATCCACACAGTACACATGTACATGGTATGACATGCTTATCTACACTGTACACATCTACATGGTGTGACATGTTTACTTAAACTATACATATCTACAAGGCATGATGTCTATCTACACAGTACACATGTACATGGTATGACATGTTTATCTACACTGTACACATCTACATGGTGTGACATGTTTATTTAAACTATACATATCTACAAGGTATGATGTCTATCAACACAGTACATATGTACATGGTATGACATGTTTATCTACACTGTACACATCTACATGGTATGACATGTTTATTTAAACTATACACATCTACAAGGCATGATGTCTATCTACACAGTACACATGTACATGGTATGACATGTTTATCTACACTGTACACATCTACATGGTATGACATGTTTATTTAAACTATACATATCTACAAGGTATGATGTCTATCAACACAGTACATATGTACATGGTATGACATGTTTATCTACACTGTTCACATCTACATGATATGACATGTTTATTTAAACTATACACATCTACACGGTATGATGTCTATCAACACAGTACATATGTACATGGTATGACATGCTTATCTACACTGTACACATCTACATGGTGTGACATGTTTATTTAAACTATACACATCTACATGGTATGATGTCTATCTACACAGTACATATGTACATGGTATGACATGCTTATCTACACTGTTCACATCTACATGGTGTGACATGTTTATCTAGACAGTATACAACTCTATGGTATGACATGTTTATCTAAATGGTACACGTCTATGTGGTGTGACATTTATCTACACTATACACACACCTACAAAGTGTGACATGTTTATCTACACTGACACAAGAAGATGTCTTAAATAATTACATGAGGGCCACTAGGAGGGAGGAGCTGAGCTGGTATTTGAACCGAAGTTCATCTTGGTCTGAAGATTATTAAATTCTTTCAGTGCACTGCATTCATTCCACTTTTATTGTTAAGGCCAAGCAGAAGTGGAGCAAATCATGGCCAATATTTCAGCTAGTGAACGCTAAGCCCTGAAGGCAAATAAAGGAATTGTTGAAATGTTCAAGGAAGGGAGGAGGAATCTGGCCCTAGAAACCCTCAGCCTCATGGATGCCACTAACTTCTGGACATGTTCAATACAAATGTGATCTAGCAGGGAACACAAGGGGCTTCAGAAAGGAAAGTACATAGTTGAAACTCAGAAGCTCAGAGCCAGAAGCAAGCTAAACAAGGGTTTTGCTCAACTTAATTCTTTCCTTGGAAAACATTCAAAATGGTAAATGGCTTACCTCATGCCACAGAAGCCAAGCCAGGTCACCCAGGACAGTTAGCCCATGGCATCACACAGACGCAGTTCACCTTCTCTGCCCCAAGAGTGTATCTTGGCTTAGATCAACATCCAAGCCAACCACTTTGCTTAGGCATCTCCTCCTGTTTGACACTCCTGACTTCCACGGTGTGATTTTGCAGATGTCCAGCTGCCTTTGGGTCCAGGAACAGCTTCTTCATAGGAACAATTAATGTCGCTCACCTGCTGTAAACATTGGCTCAAATCTTTTCAGAACCCATCTTCCTGATGGGACCATTTTCAAGATGTTCTTGAGAAACTGGAAGGCTGGGTGCTTCTGCCAAGAAGGAAGTCCCTGGTGACAGGTCCAAGCTTTTCAGTGAAGTTGGATTCGGCACTGGGGTGTGCTTTGCACCTTCCAGCCTCGTGCCTCTGCAAGGAGCTCTGAGGAGGGTGCTCAGAAAAATTGGGAAATTGCTTTCTTCTTCACATGACTTACTTCAGGAATAATTGATAGAGGCTCATCACCATCACTAAACATTGTGTTAAGCGTCCTTGACGACATCAGCTTTCTGAAACGGGGGACTATTAAGGCAAGTGGCAGTGTAGGGCTTCATAAATTATGAATTACTAGTCACGGATGAATACAGATAACCTGCAATCAGGAGACAGATGGTAATTAGAGGCAACTCTTCTTTTTGATTCAATTAAGAACCTGAGGAAATGGGTTTTGATTTGGATTTGTGTTTGAATGCTACAGTACCCTTTAAAGCAGGAAAAAGTGACAGCCCCATGCATAAAACATCTCTGACAGATCTGCAGGAGGGATTTCTCTACTATGGGTCAAAATGAGTAAATTAAAAGAAAATGCTCATCACATGTTACTGTTGCCAATTGTCACTGATTAACTGGGAAGGGTGGGTGGGACAGAAAGCTTGTATTTTTAAATCTGATCTTCCCCCAACATTGGCGAAGACTCTGCTCTAACCAGTTTGACCAACTGGAAACCTAGAATCAGGAAGCCAGTCAGAACCTGCCCAGAGAGCAGGGTCAGGCTGACATGAAGACATACAGCTATGCTTCCCTGTGTCCCCAGGATATGCAGGCAGCAGGGATGAAATGCAGGAAGTCCACCCACCGTGTTGACTCCTGTGCAACTCAGTTGACATGTCAGAAGCAGATGTGTCCCTCCAACAAGACGGGTGTTTTAACAAAATCTAAGAAATGTAGTTAACTTCCCAGGCAAAGGGTATTGGGTGGCAGCATGAATTGTAAAGGAAAGTCAAACTCATTATTCCTAAAGACTGTTCAGAATATTGGGAGCCAAATCCTTTGGTGATTTCTCTAAACACAGTACTGAGAATTTACTGGCTACATTACTAGATGGTGACAGGATCCCTCAGCCTACAAAGATAAATAGTAACAATTATGTTCACATTTGGACTTGGTGGTGGCCAGCTGTGGTCTCAGCACTCAGGGGCCAGGCAGGAGGATCAAGAGTCAAAGACCCGCCTAGGTTACATAATGAAACTCTGTCTCAAAAGTCACTCCAATAATAACAGTATCCACTATAGAATCGGTATATTGCTTCACATTAGAAGACACATACCCTTTAGAGAGGCCAAAGTGGTAAATGTTTATTTTAATTTTTAAAATGTGTATTTAAATATGCAATCAGCTTACCAGTCATTGAAATGAATGTAGTTTCCTAGCATAAAGCTTTGTTTTTGAGAAATAGTTTTAGGAATATCAAGTTAGAAATATAACCAAATAAAAGTCAGTACTCACATGTGGTTGAGGTTTTACAAGAAATGATTTTGTTCTTGTATTTTATACACTGCATAAAGGTGCTGTGTTTCTCTAGAAACTATGTAATAATTTCTGTGAGTCAATGAGACTGATATGGGTTTGATTTAGGGTTTCAACACTTTCCCTTTGAACTAAATAATCTCAGGACTTGGATATTATAGGATTAAAGACAGATGTATGAAATTCTCCTCCTCTGTTTAGCAAGTGCTATAAATTAAACTTCAATTTTACCTGTTCTAGATACCTAGTTAGTAAATACTTTCCAGAATAAAATTGCATTTATTTTCTTTCCCAGTGTTGATGAGATGATAAGACTTCATACCTGCTGAGCAAGTGTTCCACCAAGACCACCCAGCCAGCCAGACAGCCCTCAGGCAGAACAGTTCCCCTGCAAGGATTTCTGAGTCTCTATACAACCAGATACATCCATGCAAACACTTGCTTAAGATGACAGAGACAAGACAGTGTGACCTAGGACCTATTTAAAAAAGAGAGAGAGAGTATTAAGTATTAAGACTTAAGTAAAACAAAACACTTTTTTAAAAAATTATCTATTTATTTTTATTTTGTGTGCATCAGTGTTTGCCTGCCTGTATGCCTCTAAGATGGATGGGGGGGGGACAAAGAAAGAAGAAAAAAGAAAGAAAGAAAGAAAGAGAGAGAGAGAGAGAGAGAGAGAGAGAGAGAGAGAGAGAGAGAGAAAAGAGATTATAACTTAAGGCCAAGCATAGCAGCTCTAATCTCAGCCCAGGGCGGCAGAAGTAGGAAGGCCATCCTTGGTTGTAGAAAGACATTAAAGTCAGTCTGTATTACATGGAAACCTGTCTCAAGGATCTTCTACCCTCTCCCCAAGAGGAGAGAAAACACCAGAGGATGTTAAGTTGTGGTAAGACACTTTTCTAGGGTACTCTAGTTCTTGAGTTTAAGTCCCAGTATCCAAAGAAACTCACCATGCACCAAACCTCTTTCTTGGTGAGAAATAACACAGTATTCAATAATAGGTATTTTTATGGGAAAATACAATTTCCCAGAACATTTGTCCAACCCTTGCTGCACTAGAAACTATACAGGTGTCTTGAACTATCCTTGACTCATGTTTAATTAGGACAGCTGGTAAACCTGTGCCTCCTGCACTCTGGGTCTATCAGCATGACATCACGGTTCAGGTAGGGATCAGGCATGCACTTTCAAACTATGATTCAGCCATAGCCTTTGAAGACTCAACCATGGCACAGTCAAGATTGATGATGCTCTGAAGCAGGGTGGCAAGAGTGTATTGCTGATCTCACCAAGTGAAAGTAAAGATGTCCAGTGTTCTCCACTTACCAGAATGGGTAAACGTCATTGGCAACTGGCAGTCTATTCATCCCAAGACCAGACAGTACTTAGAGACAGCAAAGAGTCCACCCTAGAACAACCCCTGTGGAAACCTGTAGCCCAGAGCTCCATCCATTCTCAATTACCCACAAGCCCTATGAAGCTGTAACATGATTCCTTGATCTTCCCAGGCTGGCAGGCAAAATTCCTATAGCTCAGAGGCCACAAGGCTATTTAAGTTAATCAATCCCAAAGTGACCGAACTTCACACAAAAGAATATCAAACAACAAGAACCATGTTAGAATAGCTGCTTGCTTCATATTTTCCCCCATTCATAAAATTTTCAATAGATGTGGACCCTCAACGTTTCATTGCAACACAATTGGAAATTCTCCCCAAAATGGAATTTTGGCTCCATCAAGCAGATATCAGCCACCGCTACCAACATCAACCCCCAAGGAAGTTACTATATGTCATCTTTCTTCACATCTGATGGCTCCTCCCAGTACTGTAAGCAGATGTTAGGAGGAACTTAACAACATATACATCATATAAATGTTCCACCCATCCCTCTCCACCTCATCTTAGACCGTGGTACCCTGAGCATCAAAGAGATGACACAGGCATGGTGGAAACTATTGCCTTTATTCTCCATAAGAGAGACAGCTTTCTCTGTCAAGTACAAGGCTTTCCAAGGTATTTATCAAGTTCACAGTGTCTTTAAATGTTCTTTAAATCTCTCCATCTAGCCCTGCCCAAGGACTGGGACCCCTGGCCAGAGCCCAGGTTTTCAGTGAGACACTAATTCAGACTGTGAAATAAGCAGATACTTCTTCCATCAACCTCTGGAGTAGCTTTGCTAATTTGGATTCTAGCTGCTTTACTGTATCTTGTACCACAAGAAAACACCCAGTCTGAGATTCTAGGAACTCACCCATAAGATTAGCAGAAGCTCACAGCTGAGTTGCTACGCCTGGCCCACTCCACTCTGCATCTCCAATAAAATACAATTGTGTAAAGCCTGGCACCCAAGACACAGCCACAGATCCCCAAGCAAAAGGCAAGCATATGCATCTTAAGGCACTAGCTGACATTACAAAACAAATGTAGCACCACAAATGAGCTCAGATACCAGTAGCATTGCTTTATAAATAGCACAAGACATTTCTTATTAAACTCACTGTACACAATGTTCTCAAATGTTTCCTCTCCTGATATATTTTATTTGTAGATCATTAGTGTTGACCACAGTGTGGAGCCTTCCAACCACAGTCTCATGAATATGCTGAGTTTTATTGCCCATCTGGGGTTAAAACACCAAGTCTGAGCCACATTTGAAATGCCACAGGATATTAGACCAGCCTATCCTATGTCTATAATTCTTTTTTCTTTTTAAAAAAATCTATCTTTAATTATGTAGAAAAGTATCTGTGCACATGAGTGCAGGAGCATGTGAAGGCGAGAGACTTCCAATCCCTTAGTGTTGAAATTACAGGCAGTTGTGCAGTCCCCCAACATGGGTGCCAGGAACATGAGCCAGTCTCCTGACCACATGTAATTCTAGTTCCAGAAAATCTGATACTCTATTCTGGACTCCTTAAGCACTCAACAGACATGTGGTGCGGAGATATACATGCAGGCAAACACTCGTTCATATAAAATAAAAATGAATATTTTTGAAGAAAGTTTAAATTGATTCAAAGCCATAGCCACTAACTGGGTATGGTGGCACACACCACTTAGGAAGTGGAGACAAGAGGATCATGAGTTACATAAGGAAAATCTTATATATATATAAAAAATCCAGACAGACAGACAAATAGAAAGCCAACCACAGCAACAGAGCTTCCCAAACACCCCCCTCCTGGGTGGCATCTTGTATCCTCCCTCCAGGTAGTGATCAGGTGAACAGCTCTCTGGGCCCTGGCTTGACCCTGGAGCATACATGGCATTTCATCTGTTTCCCCGACTTAGGTTCAAGGGCTGACCCTAAGTAACCACATTTCCTGCAACCCTGGCCTTATATTGTATTGGGTGTCTGTTAATGATATACGGGAATGTCCCTGTCTGTGTATCACATTTCCCACCCTGCCCCACATGGTTCTGTCAGGCTTCCAGTTGGGCTGTGACTTCATTCCTCAAAAGGTCAGAATGCTGTACCAGCCTGGATCGGTGGCATTCTTTTGAGTGTGAGTCTTCTGAGTGTGAGTCTTCACCACATGTGGCTGGAGAAGCCTTCGGGAAAGCATGTAAATATTCCTGAACCGTACTCCTGAAGTTCGCCGGACTCTTAGCTTTTGACTGTAAAGGGAATTCGAAGACCTACCGCTCCGTGTGGCACTTTTGCATGAGGGTTATTTTGAGCTGAAAACAACTATAAAATGGCAGATACAGGAGGAGGAATTATCTGCCCTAAATCAGGAATAAATTTCCTTTCATGCCAACATCCCTTTCCAGCCCTCCCTCATCAGGAGGAAGAGAATCAACCTTCTCACTGGAGACAGAAGGTCTGGCACCAAGACCAATTTATATAAACGACCTTTGCCAAAATGGCCCTTATCTTCCACTAGGCTGGCACAGAGTTACATCCGCAGAGCTCACCACTCCTCCAAGGCCTAACTTCTCTCTCTCAGTTCTCCATCTTTCTCAAGGTGGTATACCCTTTTCCAGGGTTTCTATTCTGCAAGGTAGCAATACTTCTCTAGGATGCCTTCTATGTGCATAAAAACAAACCTCTTCTTTTGTTTGAGTATTACTGTCACTGATACCTCCGTGGGAAGAGGGGAAGTTTCTTTTACCCAGGATGGCCTACTGTGACTAGGAGTTGAGAAGAAGTCTGATTAGGCCAATTCCAGAAGCCTACCAGACAGCTGACATGACTGGGACAGGCATCTGTCAACTGCTGAGCTCTGGGAGTGAAATATTTGCTTGGAAGCTCCAGACAGTCTGTATCTAATCTGACAAGAGGAGACTGGGATGGATACTGCCAATGTTGCAAACAGGTGGGATGGGAGGGGGGAGGTGAGGATCAAACCCTCGCCACCAACCACGTGTACTCCTCTATCACTGAGCTACAGCCCCAGCCCAACCAGTCTTTGTTTTTAATATAAGAATGACGGAAAAATCAAAACTCTGCATTAATTGGAAATATTTAGAATGTCTAGTTATCCCAAACACTAGTAGGGACAGGGCTTCTTCAAACTGAGCATTGTGATTTGTCCTTGGACATTACAGTGGAGCCTGATAATTCTCTCGAAGCTGGGATTAAAACTCACAGACTTGGAAAGAGGTGCTGTTTGATCCAGCTCTGAAGTTAAAGGAAGGTAGGAAGCAAGGCTGTCCTTGGGACCTTAGGGATGGGCACACAATGCATTTTCTGCACAGATCTGCCTGACGTCGTCTCTCCTTCCCACTCTGATGAGTCTGAATGCCTGGCATTAGTTATGAACTCATCTCAGAAGTGATTCTTGCATATTACCCATTTGACCCATGCGTCCACCACCCACTAACACCAGCAAAACAATAACAACAAATGCTTCAAGGAGGTACAGACTGCCTTAATGCCACACAAAGAATATAGACAACTAAGCTGTGCTGAGAGCAGGAGAAATAATCTTCCCCGGGAAGAGCAAACCAACTGGTTATCCAGTACCAAACAGTCAGCACTGAAAAACTACATAAAAGTAACATTATGCAGACAGAGCATGGTTGTACTTAGGAATACATAAACATATATACATATGCTCACATGCACATAACCACAATTAATGAAAAAGAGATGGGGAATTTGAAAGAGAGGAAGGAGAGGTATATTGAAGGGGTTAGAGCAAGGAAAGGGGAATGGGAAATGATGTAATTATATTATAATCTGAAAAAAATAATAGAAGTAAAATTTCAAGGAGGGCCAGGGATGTAGCTTGGTTAATAGAGTAAGAACCTATCATGTGGGATGACCTCGGTTTGAACCCCCACATGAAATAAGGCCAGTACTCAGGAGATGGAAACAGGAGGATTAGCCATTCAACATCATCCTTGGCTACATGAGACAGACGGATGGAAAGAAGGAAGGAAGGAAGGAAGGAAGGAAGGAAGGAAGGAAGGAAGGAAGGAAGGAAAGGAGGGAGGGAGGGAGGGAGGGAGAGGAGGAGGGCAGGAGGGAGAGGAAAGAATGAGCCCAAATCTAGCCAACTTCTTAATATCATTGCTATAAAGGAAAACTAAATCATGGAGAGGCAAGTATTCATTATTTTAGACAGGGTCTCACATAGCCCTGGCTAGTCTAGAACTCACTAAGTGTAGAAGGTGACCTTGAACCTCTGATCTTCCCACTTCTACCTCCCAAGTGCTGGAATTAAAGGTGTGTGCCCCGAGGCCATTTTTTATAGCGGAATTCTGAAAGTAGTGCTGGAATTTAATAAATATTGTCGGTGATTCTGTTCCAAAGTTCTTCAGTTCTTGTTTCTCACAGGAGGAGGACACCACTCTTGTCTGATATCATCTTTTAAAAACAAACAAAAATTTTAAACTGCTGCAGAAGTGGGGAGTGGGAGACACAACTGACCGTAAGCTCATTCTTGCAATTCAGTTTTCAACCTTGAGGTAGAATTGAATCTCCTCAGAGCAGGTTCACTTATGAGAACTTCCTTTGCCAGGCAG
Organism: Grammomys surdaster; assembly: GCF_004785775.1. NCBI lineage: Eukaryota > Metazoa > Chordata > Mammalia > Rodentia > Muridae > Grammomys > Grammomys surdaster. The sequence continues at coordinate 9,468,888 of NW_021604656.1, forward strand.
TGGTGGCGCACGCCTTTAATCCCAACACTTGGGAGGCAGAGGCAGGCGGATTTCTGAGTTCGAGGCCGGCCTGGTCTACAGCGTGAGTTCCAGGACAGCCCGGGCTGCACAGAGAAACCCTGTCTCAAAAAACCACCCCCCCCAAAACAAAACAAACAAAAACCCCAGAGAACTTCCTTCAATATACAGAGTTTGGAGAACTGGTTTAACAAGAATGTTCACTTAAAAAGTCTACACTGGTAATACCTTGCTGTGCAGAGATGATGCTGTCGGGAGAGGAAGCATTTTAGTTCCTAGGCAACAGAGCAGAACCAGCCACCACTGAGAGGTTCACCCTGGGGGCTGTGAGTTCTGCATCCACCTTGCCTCTGTGACCTTGATCCGTTCTCTGCTCCTGCTCCCACGGCTCTTTGCTCTGTTAAATGTAACCAATGAATTCAGCCTTGTTTTCAGAATGCACTTCCTAAAAGCAACCTGCCAATAAAATGCATAATTAAAACATGAGGTGGAAAATTATTTAGCAATTAAATAATTGCATACCCATTAATATACATGTACGGTCTCGGCTTTTCGTGCATTGATAATTACGAATTCTTCAATCAGAGTCTTTGAGAATATAAATTAGGGGCAAATTTATGTTCTATATTAAGGTCGAAAAATACGCTAATCTCAAGGGATTCCAGGTCTGAGAGCTACGAATTTATATGAAGGTTTATATAACTTTGAATATAATTGTTCTTTTGCCCATGGTTATTTCGGATTAAATTAGTCTACTTAAGGTATATCCTAAAAGCTACTTAGTGTCTCATTAGGAAGATGACCAGGGAGTCCCTTAGTTTCACAAACCAATCCTGCATGACAAGTTAGAGTCATCAGCCTCATTGTCAATAATGGAAGGACGAAAAGCTAACTAATCAATTAATAGAGAGGCTGAGCACCAGTAAACACCAGTAAACACCAGGAATCTCCCTCCTTGTTTCCCTTGCTGCCTGCTACATCCGCATTCAGTTTTTGTCAGATTTTTCTTTTGTGAGACAAGGTCTTAGATAGTCAAGGCTGATCATGAATTCCTGATCCCCTCCCTGCCTCGGCCTCCCACGCTATCTAACTACTGGCATGGTCATTAATTACTGGCATGGTCTACTACATCCAGCTAATCAACACTTACATGGATGGAGACTCAAAGAGCTTATGAGTACTTTTTAAAAAAAATCTCAACTCAACCTTTTACCTGGGAATCAGAATAAGCCACAGTTTTATTTATTTTTGGTGCTTTTGTCTACTTTTCTCTCTCTCTAAAACATTGATTTTGGGATGCTTCCAACAAATAACGTTTTCCTTTTTACTAGTCCTAACGTCGCCTCTGGTAAGAAAACCTTGTTAAATAGCAAAGGGAAGAGGCAAATGCCATCCACTGTTAATGGAGGTCCCGTTTAGTTATCTAAATATATTTCCTAGCAGCCATCGGCAATGGGTGGTCACTCTGGGGGAGGGGGTAGTCATATGGACTCTGGGAGGATCAAGTTGAAAAGTAAAGTCAATATTTATCTTCATTTACAAACCATCCTCAAGACCAAACAGCATGTCTTGCTGTGGTAAATGAATTCCTCCTGGCTATTTTGCCATGCTCTTCCTGAGAGGGAGATGAGCAAGGCCTCTGAAGGTATTTACCAAGAAAGTCAGACAGGAAAAAGTTCTAAGACCACACCCATAAATGTGAGACCAAGAGTCATATGTAATCCAAATATCCCGATGTTGAAGAATCAGCCACAAGAAGTTGAAGTTGTCTATCAGGACCGAGGCAGTTGCCTTTGTTTACCTCAAGTGTTATGGAGATTTGTCTGGAAAGATGCATGCATGCAGCCAGCAGGGGGAAGCAGGTACTCCTGAGAGGGTCATTTGTGTCTCAGGAAAAAGGATCCAAGCTAACCCGGAAAACCTCTGTTGTCAGTTTCTCTAGCCCCGGTCCAGGCTACACACAGTGCATACCTTTTGAAAAACAAACTTCTCAAACAGTAGATACCTAGTAGCAACCTAAAATTTGCTGAATAGCAACTAAACTGTCAGCCTTGGTGTGCAGGCAAGGATACACTTAATTACAGTTTACCTGAAGAATGTGCACGAGATGATCAAGAGTTGTGTTCTATGCTTGGGAGGTCTCATGGTGTTTGTCTTCATCTCTTACTCTGTTCAAGACTGTTGGAGCCTCCCCACCATCGACTAGTATGGACATCCTGCTCTCAAGGTGACTGTACTAGTTACTTTTCTATTGCTGTGATAGAACACCTTGACTAAAAGTAATAGATGAAGAAAGATTATCCTGGCTCACGGTTCAGAGAGTGACAGTCCATCAGGGGGGAGGGGCATGGCAGCCGGCAGCAAACACAGCAACCAGAGTAGGAAACTGAGAGACCATATCTCCAAACCTCAAGCACAAACAGAAAACTGGAAGTATACTTTAAGTTCTCAAAGCCTGCACCCAGTGACATACTTCCTCCCAGCAAGAGCTTACCTCCTAAAACTACCCAACAGGTTAGCCAACTGGAGACCAAGTGTTCGAATACTAGAACCTATGGGGAACAGTTCTCATTGTAACACCACAGTGGAAGGTAAGTGGGTTCTAAGGCTCGAGGGGTATAGACACAACCAGGTCCCTTTGAAGGAAATACATGAGAACATGCTTATGGGCCTTTTTTTCTTCCTATTGGGTGTGGTGGGAAAGAAATCTGTGTTGGTTACTTCAGTCTTCCACATAACCCACTAGAAAGAGTTGCCATGGTTGAGGGATCACCTCTGTCACTGGGTTTTCAACCTTTCCTAACTCTGTGACCCTTGAATACAGTTCCTCATGTTGTGGTGACCCCCACCATAAAACTATATTTGCTGCTGCTTCATAACCGTAATTTTGCTAGTGTTACGAATTGTAATTTAAATATTTGATATGTGGGATATCTGATTCGTAACCTCTGTGAAAGGATTGTTCAATCTCCAAAGGGGTCGTGACCCATGGGTTAAGAACCATTGCCCTATCAGCTTGGACTTGAACGTGTCTGTGGGCATTTTTTTTTTTGGTCTGGGGGTGTGGAGCAGTGGTCTTGGATTGTGTAAAAAGGCAAGCTGAGTAAGCCAGTAAGCAGCACTCCTCCATGTCCTCTGCATCAGCTCCTGCCTCCAGATCTTGCCTGGAGTTGCTGCCCTGACTTCCTGGGAATATGAACTATAAGCTGTAAGATGAAATAAGTCCTTTGCACCCCAAGTTGGTTTTGGTCGGTGCTTTATCTCAGCAAGAGAGAAGCAAAGTAGGGCAAAGAGCAAACCAGGTAGCAAGGGCAAGCAGTGGTACTCACTCAGGTACGTTGGTCTTGGCTTTCCCATCTCCAGACTGATGAACTCCTATCTTGTGCCTGAGGGACAATATATGCAGCTTGTTGTGGCTCCCTGGTCTGCTGGGAACAGGCTAAGTGACATAGAGGATCTCCCCTCCTTTCTCTCCGAGGTGTGTCATGTGTTTCCCAAGAGCTTCATCTTACATTCCCACCGTCACCATTGTCCCCAAACACCTTTCACTGTAACTGGCAACTTTATTTTCTTACACAGTTTGAGTGCAATATAATTGCACCCATCCATAAAATTTTGAAAAGTGGGTGAAATTTTTGAAAAGCTACAAAGTATGCGTGCTGTAGATTGGTCCCAGATGGTCTCCCAGAAGCCAAGTGGTGAGGCTTGTCCCTTGCTAGGTGTTTGAATATTTAGTAGTGATTCCTAATGAGGGTCAGTAGGCACACAGCCTGGAAGGGGGTATAGGACTCTGGCCCCCTCCTGTCTGTTTATCCTTTGTCACATGAACACTCTGGGCATCAGTGTTCTACACAAGCCCCACCACAAGCCAAGAGCAACAGACTGTCCTAATTACTACTGTATTACTTTAATAAGATATCATGGCTAGGTAAACGGAGAAGAGAGAGTTTAATTTGGAGCTTATAGTTCCAGAGGGTTAGAGTCAATGACCATCATGGCTAGGACCATGGCACCAGGCAGGCAAGCATGGCACTGGAGCAGTAGCTGAGAATTTACATCTGATCTATAAGCACTGAGCAGAGAGATAAAGATCTTACTGGGAGTGGCAGGGCCTTTTGAAAACTTAAAGCTCACCCCGGTAACATACCTCCTCCAACAAGGCCACACTTCTTTCATCCTTTTCAAACAGTTCTCCCAACTGGGGACCAAATATTCAAATGTATGAGCTTATAGCGGTCATTCTCCTTCAAACCACCACAAGGAGTAAGCTTTCATGTCCCCATAGGTCCAAACTGTGAGCAAAGGAGCCTTTCCTCTTTTAACTGGATCTTCTCATATACGTTGTCAGAGAATCAGAACGTTGACTACAGAGCGTGCATTTCAAAGGATAACCATGAATTATGTGTCTTCCTTTTTTTAAAGGATTTCATAAACCCTCACTCACTGTGTTACTTCTGTCTTAGATAGGGTCTTACTGCTGTGAACAGACGCCATGACCAAAGCAACTCTTATAAAGACAACATTTAATTGAGGCTGGCTTAAAGATTCAGAGGTTCAGTCCAGTATCATCAAGGCAGGAGCAGGGCAGTGTCCAGGCAGACATGGTGCAGGAGGAGCTGAGAGTTCTACATCTTCATCTGAAGGCTGCTAGCAGAATACTGGCTTCTAGATAGCTAGGATGAGGGTCTTAAAGCCCACACCCAGTGACACATGTACTCCAACAAGGCCACACCCACTGCAACAAAGCCACACCTTCTAATAGTGCCACTCCCTGGGCTGAGCATATGCAAACCATCACATACATCCAAATTGTATACAATACCCAGGCTGCATCTCCCTTCAAATTATTTATAATTTTTGTTAAATCATCATTGTTCAGGAGATTTTTCATGGCGACTTAATTGAATTGTCTATTTGATTGCACTTTAGCACTGACTAACACCTCTGTCTCTAGGAGTCTCTGCTTCTATAGAGATTTAACTGAGAAGGAAAACCACAGCATCCTGTGGGTGCTTGACAGACAGAGGAGAGAAAGGGAGTTGAGCTGCAGCACACCCCTCTCTGCCTGCCAGACCGATGATACCAGCTGTAACAGGCTCCTTCCATTATGCAGGTTATCGTCTCCCTGCCTCGTCACCATGACGGACTGTGTGAAACAAGATTCATACTTTCACCTTTCTTCTGTTTTTTGTTGAATATTTGATCACAGCGAAGAGAAAAGCAACTGACTCCTCTCGTGTACCTATGTTTAGAACACACTTTGGTTGACATTATTGGGAGTTTTTTTTTTTTCTTGTCTTGTGGTTCTTCGTTTGGCAGCAGGATTTGTAGAAATAATCGTTACTAGACCAGGGATAAGTGTGATCTGTTCTAAATCATAAAGATGGCAGAGAGGGAGGCAAAGAGGGACAGGGAGAGGGACAGAGAGAGGAACAGAGGGAGAAGAGGTTTAGAGAGCAGCAAGAGACAGAAAAAGTAGGTTCTTCAGAGTTCAATTGCTACAGTAGACTGTGATAAATGAATGAGCTTTTTATCCCTCTATCCCTTTCTCTGTCTCTCTACTCATCTCTTTGTAGGTGTCTCTGTTCTTCTCTCTGTTCCTCTGGCGGTCCCTCTCTGTGTCCCTCTCTATCTTTCTTGCTGTCCCTCCTTGTGTCTATCTACCCATTCTCCATACTTGGTCTTCATGTATGCCACCTTCTGTTCTCTGCTCTCTGCCTTCAGTCAGCTCCTTTCTGCATCTTTGCTCTACCATGTCACTGTCATGGGCTCTCACCATGATGCTGGTTGTATGTTGTTTTGGACCTTCTATTCTCCTTAACTGTGAACCAGTTAAGCTTTTTTCTTATTCTTTCTTTTTTAAAGACAGGGTTTCACTATATGGGTCCTAGGACTCACTGTATCCAGGCTGGCCTCAAACAGAGATTCTCCTGCATCTGCCTCTGTGTCCTGAGTGTTGGGATTAAAGGCACATGCCACATGCCCAGCCCAAGTAAAACTCTTGATCACTGAGGCTTGGTAGACTTGCTGTACAGGTGAAGATCTGAATTCAGGTTCCCAACACCCACGTAAATGCAGGGTGGGAATGGCTGGCTATCTATAACCCCCCGCACTTAGAAAGTGGAGAAAGAGGACTTCACTACTCATCAAGAGCAAGCTGGCCAGCTCGACTAGCCAACTGAGTGAGTTCTGACTTCAAGTGAGAAAGCCTGCTTCAATATATAAGGTAGACAGTGAGGGAGGAAAACACCCAGCATCCACCTCTGGACTCTATCTATACACATGCATACAGCATGCACATGTGTTAGCACATATACACATGTCCAAACTCATGCAAACACACATGCATATATGCATGCCACACATATACAAGTGTGTCCAAACACATGGACATGCCACATGCATGCATGCATGCATGCATACATACATGCATACATATATACGTATAAATAAATAAATAAATAAATAAATAAATAAATAAATAAATATCTAAGACAGTGTCTTGCTCTGCCTCAGTTACTTTTTAGGGAAACATAAAACAAACTAATATATGCTAAGGCAACTTTGCCACTTACCACTCTACCGGTCACTTTGTGTTTCCATTGAGAAAGAGCTCACATAGACGCTGGAGCTTCAGCAGTCAGGGGTTCTGAGATTGTTAAAAACCAGACCAACAGACTCCTCTCAAGCCTTGGACCCCTTTATAAAGTAAGGCTGCTTCCTGCTGCCACTGAGGTGAAGGGCTTTCTGCATGCCATGCTTCTTTCAGCCTCTGCCTGGGGGCCAGGGATTTGTGGGGTCTCCAGTTGGAGACAATGTGCCTGAGTCAGTCTCTTGCTTTCAGAGGTATTTTGGTCCCAATCATCCCACAGAGTTTGTGTCTTTCTCTCAGACACAGAGATTAGCAGCTGGTTGCACTGCTCATTGTGTCTCTGCATTGTTCTCCGCACCCATGGATCTTTATCTTATTTTAAGAGACAGGCATGCCTCTGTGATCTATATGCTTAATATTTTCATCTGTGCCAGGTCTGAGTTTACAGCTAGAGCTAGAAAGTGACGTGTACATGCTTGAAACCACAGAGCAGCTTTGACTAGCGTGGAGGAAGGCTTCCTGCGGGAGCTCACACGAACCACCCTTGAGCAGGAAATTCAGACAGCAGCACTGGAGAGGGCTATGTGGAGAAACACACAAGCTATGTGTCAGGAGGGGAAGGGACTGGTTTTAGTTGACATACTGTGTGTGTACACTGTGTGTGTCTCTGTGTCTGTGTGTGTGTGTACCTGAACATGAGTATAAGTGTCTCATCAGAATTTAAGGTGAAAAGGAAGACCAGAGCAGAGCCCAAAGGTACTGACTCACCCAAGGTCATTCATCTCTGCCCCTTCTAGGCACCAAGCTTTAATAAGAGTAGGAAGGAAAAGAGGGAAAAAAAAAGAGAAAGAACCTCTGAGGTGAGGGAAGAACAGATAGAGAAAGAAAAACACACAAAGAGGAGGGATGTGAAGAAGGAGAGGCGAATAATCTGGGAAGCAGAAGGGTGGAGTCCTTTTTGTGTTCCTGAAACTAAATGTGTCACAAAAGCAAGTTAAGGAAAGAAGGATTTATTTTGACTTAGGCTCAAAAGGACACAGTCCATGTCAGGGGAGTTACCATCATGATGGAGAAGGTGTCATCACAACAGGAAGGTCATCACTGAAAGGACCAATATCGGCACAAGACACTCAAGACCAAGTTCTTGGCACAAAGGAAATGTATTTGTTCCAGAGGGACAGAGGACATGGCATAAGAGGCAAAGGCAGGAGATAGGAGACAAGGGAGAAAGAAAGGAGAGCAAGGCAGAGGGATATTTGTCCCAGAGGGGCAAAGGACTGCCTCTGGATAGAGAGGAGAAGAACATGGCCCATAGGCCGATGGTGGTTTATAAAGGTAAAAGGCAAAACCCCATAGTAGGATGACACATATAACTTTGATTGGATAGGCTAATTAGGAAAGCCAAAGGGGATTTTTGATTTCTGGACTTCAATACTGATTGTTGGACTTTGGTAATCAGCCTCAGAGGAAGGAAGTGGACAAGTAAAGGAATAGACCTTGATGTCTAGCTCTAGGAATATAACCTATGTAATCTAATGGTTTTTATCAAGGAATAGGGGAAAAAGCAAGACCTGCCAGAGCCAAGTTTGCCACGTTCAGGGCCTTCAGAGCCATCATTATGTCAGATACGGTGTCAACATGTCAGGGAAGGTGTCTTCATAATCAGGGAAGGTGTCATCATGGGTAGGGAAGGTGTCATCATGGGTATAGAAGGTGTTGTCATGGGCAGCAAAGGTGTCTTCATGGGTAAAGGTGTCATCATGAGTAGAGGTGTCATGGGTAGAGAAGGTGTCTTCATAGGTAGGTGTAGAGTGAAAAATTATAGATGCTGGGTATATAGAATCCTTTTTAGACATATAAAATATTCTTTAGGCTTTCTTTATAAAGACATGGAGAAACCGAGCCATGATGCAAGTTAAGAATGTGGACAGGCTAGTTACGGGAACTGGCTAGAATGCAAGTTAGCCAAGCTGAGAACCGCAGTGACAGGGCAAGGCCGCAGTAACCGGGCAGGACCACATTCTTGAGAAAGATTAGCGTACAGAGAGTTTTCACATGACCCTGACTCACGTAGGTTGGGTTCCTTTGGAATGTTCCACTATTTTTATGTTATGCCACCTTAACAACCCCTCATCCCCCTCCCCATTCCTCGGTTTGTGGTTTTTCCCCTTAAAAACCCCTCTCAAACTGGCTGTCGGGGTCAATTCAGCTCCTGCGTGGGCATACGAATTGACCGGCAGCTAGCTGTCACATGCCCTAATAAACGTCGCTTTTGCTCCAGTACACGGTGTCTAGAGCAGATTACTGGGTGGTTGAAACTTTCTGAGACTTGAGTGAGGGTCTCCCCTCTGCCGAGGTCTTCATAGGGAAGGTGTCATCATGGGTAGAGAAGGTGTTGTCATGAGTAGAGAGTGTGTCATCATGGGCAAAGACGGCATCTTCGTGGGTAGGGAAGACTGGCAGGAGGATCCATTGCAAAGCCTGACTCCAACTTCAAAATGTTCCACAACCTTCCAGAAGAGTATCACCAGCTAGGGACCCAGTGCTAAAACACATGAGCCTATTGGGGACAAGTCATATTCAAATCACCACAGTATGAATGTGAATGTACTAGGGAGGTGATAGAGAAAAGGACACCCCAGAGTCACCGACTCTGCTCCAGTTTCTTTATAAGAAAGCCATACAGCCGGGCAGTGGTGGCAAACACCTTTAATCCCAGCACTTGGGAGGCAGAGGCAGGTGGATTTCTGAGTTCAAGGTCAGCCTGGTCTACAGAGTGAGTTCCAGGACAGCCAGGACTATACAGAGAAACCCTGTCTCGGGAAAAAAAAAAGCCACACATAGGGAGATGCTCATCAAGGTCCTGTCATTGACCTTTCACCTCATCTTCGGGGAAAGGTAGAGCAATGGAAAAATATTCCTCAGAGCAAATGTGTTTTGAACTACACAATGGCATTTATGACACCTGACTCTTGTGACTATGATGAATGCAAGCCCCATAGAATATACTATTGGCACATGTATTTTTGATGTCTTTTCACAAATAAAATACATTCCATTTATGAAGACTTTATGTTCTGGTAAATAGCATGGTGAACAGGAGCACAAGTCTTCACGGGATAAAAAGAGGGTATCTCCTATTGACAGGCCATCGCAGACCAGATGATATAACGGGTGATAATAAACCATGAAAGCAATTAACTCTGGATTTGTGTGTTAGACCCTTGAGTTTTAAGCTCCTGGTTCTACTGATCACCTCTGAAGTTGATGTCACAGAGGGAAACTCACTTCAGAATTGGACATGGTTCTCCAAAGTACAGCCTTACTGCATAGATTTTTCTTTCTTATCAGCAATACCCTTCACTAGCAGGGCTCTTCTTACTGAATGGTGGTGAATACTGGCATTTCATTAACTTTGCTTCAATTTCTTTGTTTTTTAAAGATTTATTTATTTTATGTATATGAGTACACCATTGCTCTCTTCAGACACACCAGAAGAGGCATCAGATCCCATTACAGATGATTGTGAGCCACCATGTGGTTGCTGGGAATTGAACTCAGGACCTCTGGAAGAGCAGTCGGTGCCCTTAACCACTAAGCCACCTCTCCAGCTCCTTTGCTTTAATTTCTAAAGAGACATTCTACAACACCTGCTTTGAGAAACGCTAATGTGAGAGGAAGTTCTTGCCCTACTCTATTGCAAGAAACAGGGTTTTGGATGAGATGATCTTTCCTCTTCAAAGGCTGTGATTTTATCTGGTTTTTGTTGTGTTTGTTTAAGACTTGAGGTGTGTTAGGTAGGGATCCCTCCCAGAGCCAGCAAGTCACAAGTGTCTTTATACAGATTCGCTCTGTGTTCATCATTTATTACTATGAAAAAGCAAAATTAGTGCAAATGTCAAAGGATGGGGGAGTTATCAAATCCTCACATTCATAAACGTGTGTGTAAGTCATTATTAAATCCAGGAGATCAGGGCATTTAATGACAGGGAACTGTCTCCTTTGGGTGTAAGATGAGACCATGCTCTAGGTCAAAGTTTACTCAAAGTGTAAACTTCATTTCTCGTTCAGTGTTCCAGTGCATATTTATTGAGTTAAATAGAAGAGTGAAAACATTAACTTAGGAAAATGAGAATTCTAAGCTACGTGTATATTTTAAATTAAGCCGTTCCCTCTCGAAGAAAAGACTGCAAAGATCCTGCCGCTGTTACTGAAAACAATATTGCCGAAAGGATTTCCTCCTTGTGGCTTTATATATGCAAACATAATTAAAATGTGTTTGCTTCTGAAGGCAGAGATATCCTTCTCAGGTGCTCATGTAGAGTCTTGAGAATCGAGCTGAGAGTAAAACAAAAGATACACGGTCTTTATTGTCCCTAATTGGTTTTCTTCCTAATTCTACTGTGCTTCATCTTGTTTCTCCAGATCATTCCTTTGTTGCCATAGTGATGCACCCCCAGTGTAAAATTTCGATCGTATCTCATTGGCTTTCCTTCAAGTTTCAATAACTTCCCATCACCGCCCACTTCTCTTACAAAGTGTTTAAACATCCAATCACTGAGCTCCTTAACTGCCCCATTTGGGGGATGATGATGGGGGGGGGGGGGACAGGGACTTAGGAAAGGTGTGAGATGGAATATGGGGATTGGTAAAAGTCATAGAGAAAATAGAATTTGAGATGTTATGTGTTAATAGCACAGATGTAAGTCTCTACCTTCTCCAACGAGCAATCCATAAATTTCTACTTTATAAGAGACATGCTGGCAGTTTTTTTACAAATGAGAGTAATATGAGAATGAAGGGGTATAGTCTGTATTAGACCTTGAAGAATATCCTTAATATAGAAAGAGTCTTTACAAAGCAATAAGAAGAAAAGTGGTAAACATTCAACTCTCATTTGGGTACTGTAGAGGTTTGAAGATCCTTGATCCAGGGATTGGCACTATTAGGAGGTGCAGTTTTGTTGGAGTAGGTGTGTCTTTGCTGGAGAAAGTACACCACTGTGGGGATAGGCTTTGAGAACTTCCTCCTAGCTGCCTGGAAGACAGTCTTCTCCTGGTTGCCTTCAGAACAAGATATAGGACTCTCAGCTCCTTCAGTGCCCCACCTGCCTGAATGCTGCCATGCTTCCTGCCATGATGATAATAGACTGAACCTTAGAACCCATAAGCCAGATCTAATAAATGTTGTTCTTTATAAGAGTTGTCTTGGTCATGGTGTCTGTTCACAGCAACAGAAACCCTAACTAAGACAGATACAGGTTAAGTTTGTCTACCATAAGTTTATGTATTCAAATCTAGTGCCCTGGTGAGGTATAGGCAGGTGGATAGGTCAGCTGGAAACTTAACCCAACTCCATTGTTGTGCTGGCTAGTTTTATGTCACTAGATACAAGCTATAGTCCTCTGAGAGAAAGGAACCTTGGTTAGGAAAATACCAGGCTGTACCTTTTGTTGGTGGTGTTCTTATATCAGTCGGGTCGGAGCAGATGGCAGCCCTTTGTCCATCCTAGCCTGATGCCTCGCTTGGTGGCCAAAGCTGTTTTATACTTAGGACTTGAAAATCTAATCTAATCTAATCTAATCTAATCTAATCTAATCTAATCTAATC
>NW_021604656.1:9481116-9489678 GCF_004785775.1 Grammomys surdaster
TCTAATCTAATCTAATCTAATCTAATCTAATCTAATCTAATCTAATCCAGTCCAGGCAGCACAGCTCAGGAGGAGAAAGACAGACAGAGACTTGTTGGTTGTCATACCACCCACGGACATGCCCTCCAGCACAGGCACAGGAGAGCCACACACACCCTCTTACCACAGACACCCTCTTACCACAATGTCATACAGCATGCATGGAAGCCTGCTGCAGTGGGAGCCACCACAGTTGTTCACGTATATGGTGGTCAGATGGCAGAGAAAGAGAAGTAGAAAAACTTGAGCGTTATGAAGAGAGGTGGAACTGGACGGAAGGTGGAAAGGAGTAGACTATTATGAGTGGTGAACCCCACCCCCCAACACTTTCCCCTGCTGGGGCCACGGTAAGGTCTCAGCCCAAGCTGCCACTGAGGGCATTTGGGAGAATGGGGCCCACTCCTTGACTGGGCAGCACAGTGGTGCTGGCTCTGGAGGCATGGGTGTGGATCAGCTGGCCCTGAGGGCATGAGAGGCTCACCCTGCCTCCTGCTGCTGATGGTTTTGGGTAGCCTAGTGGGAACAGTGCTAGTGGGAGCAGAACGTACCCTGGGGATATGGATAAGGGAGAGTCAGAGGGCTGCCGGTTCAACTAACACTCAGTCCCAAATCCAGGGTTCTGAATCAGCCCATCCCAATATCTGTATCATCTGTGAATGGTTGGGACTTTTGAAAGACCCCGTTCTAAAGGTACAGGGTCTCCATGACCCAGGGAGTACTGGCTGATGTTGTGTGTCAACTTGACACAGCTGGAGTTATCACAGAGAAAGGAGCCTCCCTTGAGGAAATGCCTCCATGAGATCCAGTTGTAAGGCATTTTCTCAATTAGTGATCAAAGAGGGGAGGGCCCAGCCCATTGTGTGTGGTGCCATCCCTGGGCTGGTAGTCTTGGGTTCTATAGAAAAACAAGCTGAGCAAACCAGGGGAAGCAATCCAGTAAGCAGCATCCCTTTACAGCCTCTGCATCAGCTCCCGCCTCAAAGTTCCTGTCCTGTGTCAGTTCCTGTCCTGACTTCCTTTGGTGATGAACAGCAATGTGGACGTATAAGCTGAATAAACCCTTTCCTCCCCAACTTGCTTCTTGGTCATGGTGTTTTGTGCAGGAATACAAACCCTAAGACACAGGGCAATAACAGGATAACCTGGAAGAGTCACGGTGAGGATCCAACATTGATGGTGTCACAGAAGCCGGAGTTCTTGAACCAGACCAATGACTCATCGCAAAGAACATTTACAAGCGAAGATGTGTGGACAGAGGGATGTACTGTGGGACACACGGTGACAACTACAGCTTCCATGATCAGATGTGTTTATGCTTTGGTGTTTGTTTGTTTGTTTTGGGTTTTTGTTGTTGTTGTTGTTGGTGAGTGTGTTTACTTAGAGGAGTTTTCGAGGGCAAAGGGTGGCTATGAATGGGACTGTGATTGTATGATGTGAAACTCACAAAGAATCAATAAAACATTTGACAACAAAAAAGATCAGGTTGTAGACACACTTGTAGACCATTTTCTTAATTTGTGATTGATGGGGGCAGGTCCCAACCCATTGTGGGTGGTGCCATTCGTGAGCTCTATAAGAAAGCAGGCTGAGCAAGCCAGGAGGAGCAAGTCATAAGCAACACCCCTCCGTGGCCTCTGCATCAGCTTCTGCCTCCAGATTCCTGCCCTGGATTCCTTCAGAAATGGGATACAGTGTGGAAGTGTAAGTCAAATAAACCCTTTCCTCCTCGACATGCATTCGATCCGTGGTACTTCGTCACAGCAATAGTAACCAGAAGTAGGCCAATGGTGCTTTGAGTAAGGCCTCAGGGAAGTAATTAGTTGAATAAAACTCATTTTTATGTTTTGTCACAGAATTATAAAACAGAATGACTCACATTCCAATTAAAACTTGGAAAAAGATTGTTTTAGTTGGAGTTTTATTGCTGTAAAGAGACACCATGACCATGGCAACCATTATAAAGAAAAACATTTACTTGGGGGCTGGCTTACAGTTTCAGAGCTGTATCATCCTGGAGGGAGCATGGCAGTGTGCAGACAGACATGGTGCTGGAGACAGAGCTGAGAAGATTCACAGGCAGCAGAAGGAGGCTCTGTGACTGGACATAGCTTGAGTATAAGAGACCTCAAAGCCCACCCCGATAGTGACACACTTCCTTCAGTTAGGTTACACTTCCTGACGGTGTCTCTTCTCTCTCTGGCAAAGCATTCAAACACATGTACCTATGGGAGCCATTCCTATTCAAACCACCACAAAGATATAAATAATCGGTTTACAAACAAAAAAAAGAGAAAATGATCAATACGACATCAAGAAAATCAGGGCTCTTAGGCTCATGAATAAAGGAATTTACATCAGAATTGAAGGAGAAGCCGGAGGGCAGGTTTATTGGAGCTTAAAAGGAAACCCCTCAGAGCAGGCAAAGCTGTACACCTTGGCAGCTGTGGTGAGGAGGGTGGAGGAGGGAAGGGAAGATCATGCTGTTTGAGTTACTGGCATGGAGGTCTGCCACATGCTGGGGAGGGAAGTTCCTGAGAGACCATGGAACTCAACGTACAGAAAACCTGTGCTTGGGTTTCTGCTCAGCAGCTGAGGCAGAAAAAAAAAAAAAAAAGGAAAAGAAAACTTTGCTCCTACTCTAAGGTGGGTGGATCCTGTCAAGCCTCATGGCTGCTGAGCCTTAGGGATTGTACTGGGGGAAAGAATTCTGGGACAGAACAGAATAGTAGCTTATTAAAGGAACAAGTATTCTGCTCATCTGTTTGGCATTGCTTAAGGTAAGTCTGTCTTCCCAGGGATGTCCTACCTTCTTGAGTGTTTCTTTGGTCAGCAAGTGACCTGGCCCACCTAGAATGTTCTATCCAGGCCAGAGATTCTCTTTTCTTGAGCAGGAGTTTTCCCCTTACCCGAATAACTATACACATAGAAACACACAGAAACAAGTGCAGCCCTATCTGCAAGCAGAGAGAAAGTCCTTAGTGCATTAGAAATTAGAGAAGGAGCTGGAAGGATGGCTTAACAACTAAGAGTACTGTTCTTCTAGAGGTCCTCGGTTCAGTTCCCAGCAGCCATGCTTGTGGCTCACAACCATCTGTAATAGGATCTGATTTCTTCTTCTGGTGTGAATAAAGACAGAGTGCTCATATATATAAAATAAATAATAATAATAGCAAAAAGAAATTAGAATGCTGAGGTCAACGTGACTTGAGTTGAAAGAGGAGACCATTTTATAATTCACTGATAACATAAACTGTTGCCATTTTCCTAAATTGTTTTGAGATTTTTTTTTACAACATTTTTTTTTACTATTGTATGTCTGCATGTCTCTCTGTGGGTATATTCATGAGTATGCAAGTGCCCGCAGAGGCCATAGGCTGTCCAATTCCCCAGAGCTGGAGTTACAAGCAGTTGTGAAATGCCCATTGTTCTGGATTCTCTGCAAGGATAGTTTGTGTTCTTAGCCACTGAGCCATCTCCCCATTCCTGGGACAGTTTTTGAAGCAGAACTTCCTCTTGCAGAGTCTTGCCTTAGACTTTAAGACAAAAAATGAAAATAATTACGAGGCATATGTGAATACAAAAGTGGATATGCAAAGACAGTCTTTTTAGCTGTTTTCTCACACAAATAAATAGAAGCAACTTCAACGGCCTTCACCAGGGAGCAATTATATAAACGACTAACCCATCTGAGGGAATGTGGCCAGCCAATCCACTAAAAGTGATCATGCGGATCCCAGTGTCTTTCTTTTTTATTATTATTATCATCATTTTATTCATTTACATTTCAAATGATATCCCCCTTCCTGGTTACCCTTCCACAGACCCCGCCCCATCCCTTTCCCCCCTTCCTCCTCCCCTTTGCCTCTATGAGGGTGCTCCTCCACCCACTCACCCAACCAGCCTCACCGCTCTAGCATGCCCCTATGCTGAAGCATCAAGCCTCCTCAGGACCAAGGGCCTCCCCTCCCATTGACGTCAGATAAGCCCATTCTCTGCTCCATATGTATCTGGAGCCATGAATCCCTCCATGTGTACTCTTTGGTTGGTGGTTTAGTCACTGGGAGCTCTGGGCGGTCTGGTTAGTTGATATTGTTCTTCCTATGGGGTTGCAATCCCTTTCAGCTCCTTCAGTCCTTCCTCTAGCTCTTCCACTGGGGTCCCTGGGCTCAGTCCAATGGTTGGCTGTGAGTATCTGCATCTGTATTGGTCAGGTGCTGGTAGAACCTCTCAGGGAACAGCCATATCAGGCTTCTCGGCATCAGCAATAGTGTGGTGGTTTGGTGTCTGCAGATGGGATGGATCCCTGGGTGGGGCAGTCTCTTTACATGCATAGATTTCCTATTGATGCGGAAAAACATGGACCTCACCTTAGGGGACCAAATGTAAGACTTCTTCGGATGCAGCAGTGAGAGTGAATGTGAACAGACCTTCATGTCCCACCGGGGAGGGAGGCCGTGGGCGCTGCTGAGAGATAATGCTTGTGAGTGACTACTATTTTATAAATTCTATGCTTGGGGCTGGAAAGATGGCCCAGAAGTTACGAGCAATGGCTGCTCCTCCCGAGGTCCCAGCCGCCACATGGTGGGTCATAACCATCTATAATGGGATCTGGCACCCTTTTCTGGCTTGCAGGCACACATGCAGGCAGAACGCTGTATACATAATAAAAAAATAAAGCATTAAACAAATTTTTAAAAAACCTCTATGTTTTACCAATATTTAGAACCAGAAAGATGACATCAGGAAAAACAATAGAGACATTCCCACTTTTTAAACTTACCAAATTTTCCTCATATAGGTATTAATATGTAAATGTAACAAGTCTTTGAAAACAGACTTAGCTAAAAGGAAACAGTGTTAACGGAGCCTTAACCTGGCACCTTCCCCTTTTACCCCCACAGCAACCCCTGGAGAATATGTTGCCAATCAGTAAATTAGTAACTTCCCTGGATTTAACCCCTTCCTCTTATGAGAAAGGAGGTGGTCGGGCTGCTGAACTGGTGCAGGGAGCTTCCTGACCAAATCTCTTTTATTTCCTTACTTGATCTACAAACTGGCTTTTCCTTCCAGCAAATTAAGGTGACTATTTTGGACAACCAATGAAGGTTTTGGCTTTTGTAGGGCAAGACAAACCCTGAAGAGATCACACAGTGGAATATGATTCAGACCGTGTGTGGCATTGACACTTGAAATTACAGTCCTGTGCTGGTGCTTGTCGAGGATTTGGATCTAATTACAAAGTATTCCCCAAACAACACCCCTCTGCATGTCACGTGTATGTCTGAAATTTTCCTTACAGCGATTGCTGGCCAGAAACGTTCCCTGTGTGAAAACCGAATCCACATTTGTCTATGCACTCTTATGAAAGATTTCTAAGAATCTAGAAATCTAGAAACTTCGCTGGAGCTTCACAGGATTGGTTGGAAAAGTACTCCACCCCAGCATGTTCCTCTTCTCTGATTTTTCTCTTCTCCATCAAGCCAAGTTTACCCTTGCTGGCCCAAGCCACTAGAGAAGGGCCCAAGCTCTTCACTGGGCTCTGACAGCCTCTGAAGGCTGGAAGCAAACATCATTCATTGGGCCACATCCAGCTACCTGAGCTGAAGGGAGCCGAGCGTGTGCCAGCATCAAGGCCAGGCAATGGAGACCCAACATCTCATCCCTTCCTCCTTTCCTCCAACAAAAACAGGCTTGATGGAAATCTCAAGTGATTCAACTCTCATGGACCTTTCTTTGTTCAGTCTACCAGACAGAACTAGTCAAGTCTGCATCTTGGGAAAGGTTTATAAGCAAGGATCATTCATATCCTCTCTCTCTCTCTACCCCTCCCTCCCTCCCTCTCTCTTTAAAGTGAAGACTCCAGTGGATTTTAGTTCTCACTGGGCTTCTTAAAGATTATTTATTTATTTAATGTATATGAGTACACTGTTGTTGTCTTCAGACACACCAGAATACGGCATCAGATCCCATTGCAGATGGTTGTGAGCCACCATGTGATTGTTGGGAATTGAACTCAGGACCTCTGGAAGAGCAGTCAGTGCTCTTAACCACTGAGCCATCTCTCCAGCACAGTTTCTTATAACCACAGAGCAGAGATTTGTTTATCGAACGTCTAGGTGCAGAGTACTAGCAGAAGTCTGGTCTCTGACTGCTCTAGAAGGTTCTTCCATTTCAGGACAAATTCATAGTAGGCACATGTTAGAGTATTTATTTGGTATGTGTGAATCCCTAGTTCCTAGCAACGCGCGCGCACACACACACACACACACCCCACAGAGAGAATATGAACGAAGATCTGAAAGCTAAAGAAGTCACAGAGAGCAAGTTAGGCTGAGTTAGATCACAGGCACCAGTGGGACCACAAGGCCTGAGCCCAGTAGTTTCTTAAGCAGCTAAACTCCCAGAGTTGAATCCCCAAGGCAGGTGTGGCAGAGGGTTAGTTAGCTTCCTGAGTTAGCACCAGGAACCCTGCCCAGCAATCACTAAAATGCTAAAACCTCCACCCTCTATTGTCCACAAATAGTGAGGAATTCCTTTGTTCTGAGGCTGCCTTTGGCCCTCCTAGTCTCCACCCGCTAAAGGATAGCTGTCTGACTCGGAAGAATCTTTATTTTGTAAGACAGGCTAAGGTTGTAGCTCTGCTGTAGACACTTGCCTATCACGCAATAGATGCCCAGGGTTCCGTGCACAGCACCAAAATAAAACAAAACCCAAAGCAGAAAGAAACACAACATACTCAGGACAGGATATTATCCTTCCTGTCTGGATTTGTTAGTTCTATAAGAGCAGACCAAATACCTGTTTAGGTGAAATTTAAAGTTGTTTTTCACCGTGATTGGCAGCCCAAACCCAGGAAGAAGCATCCCTGCATACAAACACTGGATCTCTAATATCAGGCACACCTGACAGGAGGCCAGGAAGGAGAATGGTCTGCCAAGGCATTTATAAGCCAGCCCTGAGCAGCCTGACTCTGGTCCTGAGAAGTTGCCAGGAAGTCCACCCAGGAAGCAAAGATGAGCTGGAGACCACTCAATATAAGTTCAAGTCAAACACTTAGAAAAAGTGTTACTCCGAAGCCCAAGTCTGAAGGGCTAGATGTGAATGATAGATGATTTCTTCACGGCTGGTGAGATGAGCCAGTTCAAACCAGATTAGATTAGATTAAATGCTGCTTTTTTGGGAGGCTGCTCTCAGCGGTTGGGTGAGGTCACTGGCTCTAAGAAAGAAGTCAGGGAAGTCATCATGGAGAGGGAGAGAGACAGGAGAGGGGGAAGAGAGAGAAAGAGTGTGCATACGGAGAAGAGAGAGAGGGATAGGGGTATGTGTGGGGGGTGGGGGAACAAAATGTGTGGATTATATAGGGAAGATATTCTGGGGGAAGGGTAGCCCAGCCCCTGGGCTGGAAAGTTCAGGGTTGTGAGCAGGGTATCCCAGGTAGGTACTGAAGGATGTTGAGAGAACATGGAGGCCAGGTCTTCTTTGCTATGTAAAATATGCACCTCAGTCCTTTCTCTGAGTCCTATACCAAACAGTAAATAAAGTCCAAACAAAACAAAAACCAGATTTTAGCTTAATTGAGCTTTGTTTTGTTATCTTGTCTTCCAAGATGCAGACTAGTGGCTCCCTGGGTAAAAGTGCTTAGTGCCAATCCTGGAAACCCAGTTTCATTCCAGAACCCACAGGGTAGAACGAGGGAGAGAATCAGCTTTTATGTAAGCTCAGGCCCTCCTTCGTGAGCCTCTCAGGGGTGGGATTGTAGGTGTGTGCTGCAAGGCCATCCCTGTAGTTGTAATTTTTATCTCAGATTGTTTGGCAAGCAACAAATACACGCTTATTTGCTCTACCCTAAAACAGACACTCTAAAAGGAGCTTGCTGCCATGGCCCCCTCCTCAGGCACTCATCAACTGTGGGCAAGGAAGAGGTGAGCTGGAATCAGCAGCATACAGAGCCACACTTGTCAAAGCTATCATCTCTTTAGCCTGGATTCTTTGTACACTGTAACGGGTTTCACCGTGACATTCTAGGCATATCTGGTTTTTATTTTTTAATTTAATTTTATTTTGGATTTTTCACATTGGGTTTTACCTTGTAGCCCTGACTGGCTTGGAACTACAGGCTTAACTGGTGTTGAACTCAGAGAGATTCACGGGCCTCTGCTTCCTGAGTGCTGAGATTAAAGGCATGCAACTCTGTGTGCTGCTGACTCCAGCTTCCTTCATTGCCCACAGTTGAAGTCCTTTCAGGTGTCTGTTTTTGACACCTGAAATATCTGGCCCAAAGTATATTTCAATATTCATATACATACTTTACCATTTTTTTGTTCCTGTCAACTGATAATCCTATTTCTTTCTTCTTCTCAACGTGTCCAGATATAGATACAGATACAGATGAAACAGATGTTACAGATACAGATGATACAGATGTTACAGATACAGATGATACAGTACAGATGATACAGATAATACAGATGATACAGATACAGATGATACAGAAACAGATGATACAGAAACAGATGATACAGA
>NW_021604656.1:9489688-9519665 GCF_004785775.1 Grammomys surdaster
GATACAGATACAGATGATACAGATACAGATGATACAGATACAGATGACACAGATACAGATGACACAGATACAGATGATACAGATACAGATGATACAGGTACAGATGATACAGATACAGACAGATGATACAGGCACAGATATATTTATTTACTTACTCTGTGGCTCAATGGTTTCATTAAGCTTTTATTTATAGGAACATGGGCTTCATACCAGTGGTTACACTTCTGAAGAAAATGTCTCTCCCTCCTCAGCAACTATTAAGTATATAAATCCTTAGGGACTGAGAGGTGGGGCCCATGAGCCCCTCCCCTTGTCTTGACACAGTGTGGTTGGGCTCAGCTTCACAAAGATCTTGTGCAGGCAAAGAACTACATCAAGTTCAAGAGTGTAGCAGCGTGTGGTGCCCAGAGCTTCTCTTCTTTTCAGGGTCCTTTCCTCTTTCCCAGAAGCCATTGGTTGCTTTTGATGTGCCACATCTCTCTACTTCTCCACATGGTTCTCAAATCTCACTGAGTTCCCAACTATCCACTTTTCTCTTCTGTGATGTTTCCACGAATAGAATGCATTTGTATAGTTATTCTCCTTTTGTCTGATGTCAGTTTACTTTGTAGACCCAATTATGAACCGTCTGTGGATAGAGGGACCCTCCTCTCTCTTGCAGGGAATAACCAGGGACAGTTACACTTAATTCCATTTCTTCCAGACTATACCCCATACATATGCACAATGATTGCTTATCAACTTAAAACAAAATAATACTTTTAAAGTGTGGCCCAGTTGGATAGCCTCCCTGCCCTGCATTTTCCTGTATATTAATTTGGGTGAATGAAGAGAGAATCCCTCTGACAGTTTCTCTGTTACCATACGCCTACCGTGGCTGAACCAACACTTGACTCTGGGTTGCCCTTGATACACATAGGCCTGAAATCACAGCAGCCAAAGGCTTTCATGAAGAATCTACTCTAAGAATAAGTCTCATCACTGGGACCAGATTATCATGACTCCATTTGGGGATGTTAATTCAGCCTGGTTTTAATTTGAACTCAATCAGGAAAGGCTCCAGGATGATTGCATTAAGCAGGGTGGATCAAGGCAAGTAAGACAGATATAGTAAGCCAGTTGGAAAGGCTGCTGGGGCTCTGAATGTGGAGCTGCCTGCCTGGTCTCATAAAAGTATGTTTCTGTTTCTGGACAAGGCCTTGGTTTTAATGTGGAGAACTTATGCCAACTCTTCCATAACCTCCCATTGCTGGAGCTTTAAGTCCATGTACTACCTTCCTTCTTCCCTCTGGATCAAAATAATTAGAAATTGCCAGTAATTTAAGGATAAGTCAGTCTGCTTCTGTCGCTGTGGCAAAACACACGAGACAGTTAACATTCAAAAGGAAGAAAGCTTTCTTTTTCTTATTGGTTTCCACACATTGCTGAAGTTTTGGTCTGTCATAAGTTGATTGGTCATTCAGACTCTGGTGGGGAAGCAATGGAGGATGGTGCTCGCCTTACCTTAAAGGCAGGAGAAAAGAGAGAGGTCCGAACCCCAACACTGCTTCAAGGTCACACCCCCCAGTGACCTAATTCCTCCTTCAGGTTTCAGCTTCTCAAGTTCCAATGGGTCCCAGGGCTGGTGACCAAGCAGTTAATATCAACACAAACCTTTGCTGGACATTGATTCTGAACCACAGAAAATGAAGTGTCGAGGTAATAAATAATCCAGTTATTTTATTTTGTGTGTCAACTTGACACAAGCTAGAGTTATCCCAGAGAAAGGAGCCTCCCTTGAGGAAATGCCTCCATGAGATCCAGCTCTAAGGCATTTTCTTAATTAGTGATCAAGCAGGGAGGGCCCATTGTGGGTGGTGCCATCCCTGGGCTGGTAATCCTGGGTTCTATAAGAAAGCAAGCTGAGCAAGCTGGGAGAGCAAGCCAGTAAGTAACATCCCTCCGTGGCCTCTGCATCAGCTCCTGCTTCCTGACCTGCTTGAGTTCCATTCCTGACTTCCTTTGGTGATGAACAGAAATGAGGAAATGTAAGCTGAATAAACCTTTTCCTGCCCAACTTACTTCTTGGTCATGATGTTTTGTGCAGGAATACGAACCCTGACTAAGACACATATATACATGTATACATACTCATGCATACAGGAAGAAGATGAGCAGATAGACAGATAGGTGGGTGGATGGACGCATGAATTCATGGATGGTCAGATAGATAGATATCAGTTGCACACTCAAGTTGGGCTACCACAATTGTGAGAAGAAAACTGAGACTGGAGACAAAGCTCAGTAGTGATGCGTATAACACAAATAACGCCTCTTCTTTGGCAACAGTAATTGTCTCAGAAATCTATGAGAAAGAATGGCTGTTCTAACTGTATGGAAGTTCATCGAGGTTTAAAATCTTTGGATCTGGCTAATATCACTGTTGTTGTTGTTATAATACAGTTTTAAGTTTTTAAAGAGAGAGGGAGAAAAAAAGAAAAGGAGGAAGGGGAGGGAGGGTATTGGGTGTGGTTGTCTACACCTTTAGTCACAAGCTTGGAAGGAGGCAGATCACTATAAAACGAAAGCTATCCTTGTCTACATAGTAGATTCTAGGTCCTTCAGGGTTACATAGTGAAAGCTTGTCTCAAAAGTATGTATATAATAATAATAAATAGTAACAGTAAATTAATTAAACAATTAAAATTTAAAAGGAAAAGAAAGAAATGAGAAAGGATATTTTCATACCAATAATGCAAATTCTCAGCAAGCAGAAGGCCCTGGCTCTGAACCCCATGGTCGCACTGCACTGGAAACTCTGAGCATTGTCTGCTATCTGTGTGCTAGGTAACAACCATCAAAACAACTTCCAGTCTACAAGACTGACCTCACAAAATATAGCCGATTCCCAAATTGTTATGAGAAATATTCCTGTTTTTAACATTGGCAACTGTTAGCATTTCTTCTAGGCTCTGCCCAGCAGTTACCTAGCAAAAGCCAAGTATGAGTCTGACTTACTATAAAAGTTCTGTTTGGCCTCTCTCTCCCTCTCCATTTCCCCCTCCCCCCTTTCTCTTTACTTTTCCCCCTTCCCCACCCCTCTCCCCACGTGTGTTCCTGGAGTCCTCTTTCCTTCTTTCTTTCTCCTCTTTCTGTCCTTGTCCCCTTTCTTTCTCTGCCTCTACTCCTTTCCCTAACACCTCCCCGCTCCTCCCCATGTCACACATAAACTTCATTTAGGCAGACAGGCAGGCATGTGCTGAGGTAGTAGATGACAACTTTACATCTTGATCTAAAGGAAGCAGGCAAAGAGAGATTGAGGCTGGCTTTGGGCTTTTGAAACCTTAAAGCCCATCTCCAGCAACACACCTCCTCCAACAATAACACACTTACTCAGGTACAGCCTCACCTCCCAATCCAGTTCATCAGCTGGGGATTGTGCATGCAAACATATGAGCTGACAGGGATAGGAGGGACTCTGGCTCAAACCACCATGGATAGGTATCATTACTAATCCCATTTTACAGATGAGCAGACTGAAGCTTGGAATACCAGAGGCCCACACTGGCCAGGAACCTGGTTTATCTGATTCCAAATTTGTATTCAGGAGAATCTTGCATGCAGTGTGCCCCTACCTCAGCTTCTAACATGAGAAGGAGGAAACAGGGCTTAGTTCATGTTTAAATCCAACCAAGAGGAGTGGGGCTTAAAGGGAAGATGTAAAAATTGTTGCTGGGACTATGAAAGCAAATTCTCAGTCATCCATTGGGGAAATGAGCAACTCTCTATGGAGGGAAAAATCCTTGAGGATTTGGGTGACTTTATTCATCTTGTGCCAAGGAGCGGTTTCATGGTACTGTGCTTAGCGAGGTCCTATGTTCAATCCCCAACAGAAGGAAAGATAGGAAAGAGGCTGAGAGGGAGGGTGAGAAGCAAAGTTCATCTCCTCTAAAAACTAGATGACGTCCTCATCATTGAACCGAATGCGCATGGACTGAATTTGGTTGTTGATTGGCGAGAATGAAAACACAGTGCTTCCTTCCCACACAGAAGACAACATCAGAGTTGGTGTCTCTTAAATGAAAATATTTCCTTGGCTCTCTCTTAGCTACATATTTTTAGCAAAAATTAAATATACACTGTGAACCACGCCTCCAGTTCTTGATTGGGAATAGGCTAATTCCAGTGTGCCTTCAAAGGAACAGTCACAGGCTTCTCTTCCCCAGGCCATTTTGAGAGCACTCCTGGGCTGTTTAACCCTTTGTCTCAAAGTTACTTTCTCCTCTCAGAAAACAGAGTAACTGAGAAATCTATACTGTTCTGTTCTTTTGAGGGCTGACTTTGAACTCATAAATCATTCTCTAGCCATTGTTTTCCTTCCTCTAGACCTTCATGTGGTTGCCTGTGCCAGGCTTTTCTCCTGCAGTCCTAACTGAAGACAATGAGTTAGCTATGCTTCAACACTAGGATCTGGAAAGGTAGCTCTGTAGGCAGTGTGCAAGCATGAAGACCCGAGTTCAAGTACACAGAGCCCACTCAAACTACATCAAGGTGAGCGGGGCCTTTACTTCCAGTACTCGGGAAGCAGAGGCAGATGGATATCTGTGAGTTCAAAACCATCATGGTCTACAAAACTAGTTCGATGACACCCAGGGCTACAAGAAGAAATCTTGTGTTGAAAAGTCAAAAGCAAACCTAAACAAAACAAAAGATCGCAAACCTTGTGTCTGTAATCCCAGTGCTGGTAGGTGGAGACACTCAGATGCTGATCTTTAGGGATTACTCGCAAGTCTAGTGAAATCACCAAGCTCCAGTTAGAGACCCCGTCTCAGAAAACGTATGGGGCCAACCATATGGCTCAGAGGGAAGAAGTGCTTGCCACCAAGTCTGATGACCCTGGGTCCCATGTGGTAGAAGAGGTTTGAGTCTGCAAATCTTCTCTCTGACCTCTGACCTCTACATTCATGTTCTTGCATCCCTCCCCACAAAATAATAAACGACAAATATAAGCAAAAAAATGAGAACAACAAAAACCAGGAGCTAGAGATGGCACAGCAGTTAAGACCTTATGTTATCCTTACAGAAGGATCAGATCCCATCGACTCATAAGCATATAGGACTTCAATTCTAGCGACTCACTTACATTCTTACGGACTCCTGAGACACTGCACACGCATGTGGTACACATACTTACATTCAGGCAAACCACTCATATACATAACATAAAAATAAATCTCAGAAACAAAAACAAAAAACATACTGCCGGAGAGGTGGCTCAGCCATTAAGAGCACTTGCTGCTTTTAGAGAGGGGCTACATTTGGTTCCCTGTATCTACATGTTCAGGTACTGTATAAGCATGTGGTAAGCATGTATACATGTAGCAAAACATTCATGCATAAATGTAAGTAAATATTTAAAAACCCCACCAAGGTAGTGATTGACAAAGGTACCATTTGTTGGTCTTCTGGCCTCCACATGTGTACTACATGCACATGTGTGCATTTACACACACACACATACACACATGAACACGCATGTGTACATTCATACATTTTACCCTGCTCATATCTATCTCTATAATATCACAGTAATCACCCCCTCATAGTTTCAGGGGAGCATGATATTGAACACAGCATGCCAAACATAACCAGTCACCAGATCACAGACATTAGGCCTGCAACAGCAATCCCCATCCCCCTTTTCCCAAGAAGGAAGCTATGGTTTGTGTAACTACAGCAACTTGCTCCTGTTTGCACGGGATGAAGTAGAGATCTAAGATGCCGTGGCTACCTGCACAGACAGCTTGGGTCCTGAGGATCTTTGCAACTCCCTCAAAATCATGACCACGTTTTGTCTCCTTGTTTTGTTCTCTGTTCTGAAAAGTTCAGAGTGTGAGCTTATGGAGGTAGATGGACTAAAGAAGGATCTCCAGAGGGGAATTCTGGGAACAAGTGGGTGGCAGCACTGAGATGACCCCTGAATGACTCAGGGCACGTGCCAGTCAAAGGGTAAGCCATGAATCCACTCCTGACAGCAAGCCATAAAACAGAAGGGTGATGCTTGGGCAGCCGTTTCCAAGCCCCCTGAGGACCCTGACAGGATTTATTAGATGTCACAAAGTTTATGTAAAATTATAGGCAGAGGAGAGACACTGAGCAGCCTCTTTCCATCAAAGAGACAGGAAAGGTGTGGGGTGGAAGAGAGGCTTGCTCTGGTTCATGGAGCTTAGAGAACAGCCACACCAGTTAAGCAGTAAGCCACACGGAGGCCTCAAAGATAGAATGTGTGTGTGTGTGTGTGTGTGTGTGTGTGTGTGTGCAAAAGCAAAAGTGTAGGGCTTTAAAATATCAATGAAACTGCTGGAGCCAAACATCAGATGGCAATGAATGTGGTGGTCACTCTGCATTATTAAAACAGGCTTCAGCAGGATTGATGAAGCCCCGGATCTCTGGTAACTTCCGTTAAAAAATGCTCACACTGGTTTGAAGTCTTAAAGAACCTCCTGAATCCTTTAAGAAAGAATGAAATGGCCTGGGTATGTAGCCGAGTTGGAAGAGTGCTGGTCAGGGATTTCATACTTAGCATTGCATAAAACCACTCATGGTGGCTCGTGTCTACGATCCTAGTGACGCCACTAAGATTAGAAGGCCAAGGTTAGCCTCCCATACACAGTGAGTTCAAGGCCGGTGTGGGCTACATAAGACCTTGTCAGAGGAAAATTTTTAAAGGAAAGAAAAAGAGAAGACAGTGGCTGTGTGCTGTTGGGGTAGAACAGAGGCTACACTCTGCTGCCATTTCCCTGGCAAAGCTCCACCAGTGGGAAGCATGCAGACATCCCCAAAACGGGGCAGGATGGTCCAGACCACTGACTTACAGTGTAAGGAACAGAGCTGATAAACTTCCTGCTGAGAGTGAGAATAGGGTAAGCCTGGAGCTCGGGGTGGAATAAGAGCAAAAAATGCCTCAATTCCGCAAGGTGGAAGACAAAGACACAAGAGGAAGAGGCCAGGGTAGGGAGAGGCAGGAGTTGTAAAGTCTGCTGCTGCAGGTGATTTTGCATTTTACAAGACTGTGTGTATGGCCCTGGCTCTGCAGCCTAGGATGTTTATCACCTGAAAAGTGTTACCTAAGGGGCTAGGGCAATGGCTCAGTGGGTAAAGAGATTTCCCCCAAGCATGAGGATTCGATTTTAAATCCCTAGAACCTATATATAGCTGGATATGGCAGCTCAAACCTGCAGTCCTGGTTTCAAATGGAGACGGGAAGTCTCTAGAAGTTGATCCTGATATACACAGGAGCAAACAACATGGAGACCCTGTCAGAAGCAAGGTGGAAGGTCAGGAGGAACACTTTCACACACACACACACACACACACACACACACACACACACACAGAGTGATATGTGAAACCCCCCACCACATGTTCGAACTATCTACAAGAGCGTATGATACATCTAATACATCTGATCTCAGGATATTCTACCATTAACCAAGCTATGAACAGCACCTTACAATTGGGTACCACCGGTGTAGCTGTCAAGATGACTGAGACCCTGAGGATTTCCTTGACCAAGTGGCCATTCCTGGTTCAAAAGGATGCCTCTGAGTAAACCATTTTTTATTTCTTTGTTCACAAAGAAGAATGACCACCATTTTTAAAATACTTGTAGAAATTGGGATTCTGGCCATGTGATATCAGACCATGCTATTGCTTTGGCCAACAGCAGGACAGGTGATACTCAACTAAACAAGCCATAGCCTGTGCAACTTTCACCAGCCTGGAGTGTGTTTCTCTTGGGGCTTGCTTCTGTACTGAAGCAAGTATCTTTCTGGAGAGGGTATATGTAGAAAAAGCTAGGACCCTAGAAGTCACGACTGTTTAATAAAATATGACACTGGACCAGGTGAAGTTAGAAAAGAAATTTGACGTTAATTGGGTCACTTGTTGTGTTTATAAAAAGGTAAAGAGATAAAGAGTATGTTCTTTGGGTGTGTGGAGAGGTATGGGGGAAGGGATACCTCAGCGGATCCATGCTGAGGCATCCCTTCCCCCTGAGGGACAGCCACACACCGTTATCTCATGGAATAGAATTTATTCAGGGCATGTGGAGGGGAGCTAGGAGGGTAGGAGAGAGGCAGAGAGTGGGGGTGGGGAGTGGTGGAGGCCAGCCATGACCATGTGGAGAGAGGAGGGAGGGGGCAGAGAGAGGCTACAGGCAAGAGATCAAGAGATTAAGAGAGCAAGAGAGAGTAAGAGAGTAAGAGATTAAGAGAGTAAGAGAGTGAGGAGGGGACAAGCAGCCCCTTTTATAGTGGGCAGGCCTACCGGGCTGTTGCCAGGTAACTGTGGGGGTGGAGTTTAGATAGACTACTAACATCACTGTCTCCATGTCACTGAACAAAGCATAAACAATTCTCACAAAGTCGCCTGCTGAAATCAGGCGTGCTCATGTGCTCAAAAGCTGAGGCAGGAGGACCACGAGTTGGAGGCTGGATAGATCACAAAATGAGACTGTCCCAAATAAGCACATAGATCAAGGAACGTGTCACCCCCCAGTTCCTAAGGACAGTGGTGTGAGAGCCTTGTAGGGAGGCAGGTCTTCCTACAAGGAACACGATATCAGCTGCCTAAGGGTTTGCTCAGACGGTTCCATTGCTGGCGGCTCACACTTGATTCTTTAAGCTATGGTCTTGACAGGCCAAGCAAAATCTCCCAGTGCCAATTAACAGAGCCTTTTTCTTCAGGAGTTGGTGAGTTTAAATCACTAAGGAGCGTCCTTGCTAGGTGACATCTTGTCTGTTTTCAGGTACTTCATTAGTAGCCTAGCTTCAAATAAACATATTGCATTAAATAAAAAGGTGAAACGCTTTTTAAAAATGTGTTTGTGGCCTTGGTGTTGTAATGGCTTGATGGGTGCACTCTTGTCCTCAAACTCTTTAAGATGATTCACCCTGGGGGAAGGACAGCTTTTCCCAAGACAATTGTACTTCAATAGTTTTTGTGTACCATTGTACTTGGCGGTGTCCTTCAGCATAAATTGTGGGAAGTTATTTTAAATAAATATGTTGTAAATATTGAGGGGGCATATTAATTCCACCATTTCTCTAAGGACTCACTGAGCCAGATACGGGAAGTTTTTTTGTTTTTAAAAGGCTGCTTCACAGCCAGCTAAGTAGCTTTCTGCCCCCTTCAAAGTTCCAGGAACACTTGCAACGTCACTCTGAAGAACATCTGCGTCTTTTTAAGGCTTTATTGAAATTTGTCCATTTTAAGTGCACAATCCAGTGATGTTCGGTACAATCTGCATCTTCTTTGAAAAGTGATCATTCCAGGTCCGCTTCTCCCAGGCCTGTGTAGTCTTTCTGTCCATCTGTGTGGTTGCTGCAGCTCCTAGGTTACACGCTTGTACAGAACACCCAGTGCTTGCTCACTAGTTCAACTCTGGTTGAAAGGCCTGCTTTCCCCTAGGTGTATTTTAACAATATTTGGTCTTTTCCACTCTGCATCCAGAATACTGATAATTCTACCCAGCTATCCTATTTACCATTACAACGTGTTCTCTCCCGACCAGAAGCCAAACATTTGCTGCTGAGTCTGTTGCCACCAGAGATCAAAACGATATATCCCAGTAGCAACACGTAACACGTTTGATACGTTTTTCTCGTCTGCTTGGCGGCTGTACAACGTATCGGCCATCAGGAAAGACTGATGCCGCTCATAATTTAAAGGGTCTGTGAAGTTTGTACCTTTGCATTGGCTTCTTAAACAGCTTGCTGTGTGGCCAACAGATCTAATTTAGTGCTTGCCACTGGGATCCACTCTGGAAATAGAACTGTTACATTTTTTGATTAACGTATATTTAATCAAAAGCAAAAGAAGTGGGGAGGGAGGAGAGGGGAGGAGGCATAAAGAAACAACTGCAGCTTCAGTAATCCCTTGTTTCCAAACCCTCCTGTAGATTCCTGAATGCCTGGGTGCTCCAGGCTCTGTAGCTTGTGTGGAATCCATGCACCCATGTTCTCTATTTCTACCAAGATCCTACTATTTGTGCGATGAGAATGTTTCATATAAGTCAAGTTATACCACCTAGGGAATGGGGGCAGGGAAGAAAGCTTATGTGTGTGCACCAGTGACATTGGATGCCCCCTGGGGCTGGAGGGACAAGCAGTTGTGAGCTGCCCCATGTAGAATGGGGCTCAGGTCCTCTGTGAGCCAATGCCTTAACTGCTGAGCCATCCTCCCAGCTCCTAGCTACTTATTTTAGAATTTCTCAAGCTTGTCTAGACCATGTGTGTTGGTTTGAATGAGAAATGTCCCCCATAGGCTCATATATTTGAAATTTTGGTCCTTAATTGGTGGTGCTATTGAGGAGGTTATAGGATGTTTATGATATGAAGCCACACTGGGACCATCTTTGAGAGTTCATGCCTGGCTCCATGGCCAATTCGTTCTGCTTCCTATGTGTACTGGCTGGTTTTGTGTGTCAACTTGACTCAAGCTGGAGTTATCACAGAGAAAGAAGCTTCCCTTGAGAAAGTGCCTCCATGAGATCCAGCTGTAAGACATTTTCTCAATTAGTGTTGAAGGGGGGAGGGCCCATTGTGGGTGGTGCCATCCCTGGGCTGGTAGTCCTGGGTTCTATAAGAAAGCAAGCTGAGCAAGCCAGGGGAAGCAACCTAGTAAGTAACATCCCTCTATGGCTTCTACATCAGCTCCTGCTTCCTGACCTGCTTGAGTTCCTATCCTGACTTCCTTTGGTGATGAACAGAAATGAGGAAGTGTAAGCTGAATGAACCCTCTCCTCCCCAACTTGCTTCTTGGTCATGGTGTTTGTGCAGGAATAGAAACCCTGACTAAGACACTATGTGAAGTTAAGATGTGATCTCTCAGCTTCCTGCCCCTGATGCCACACCTTGCCTATCATTAGGGACAGCTAACCCTTTGGACCCTTAAACCAATAAAACTCTTCTTCACATTGTTGTTAGTCATGGTATTATTGTAACAGAAGAGTAACTGTTACAATGTGGAACACTTTTTCTCATAGAATACTCCCTTAGCCTGAGAAAAAACTTTATGGGACTTAGGAGACCATAATGGGCTAAACTCCTAAAAGACAGATGTGTCACCAAAGAAGATAGACAGGTGGTGAACAAGCATATGAAAAAGTGTTCCCATCACAAGCTGCCAGGAAACACCTACTAAAACAACCAAGAGCACTGCACATCAGTTAGAAAGGTGAGTGTCAAACACTGATGGCACCGATGCTGGCAAGGCTGTGGAAGTCTCTTTCTTTTCTGGTAGAATGCTGTGTGGCTTATTTTGCCACTTCTTTACAAAATTCAATATACTCTTTGTTGGCATTTAGTCTAGGCTCCACCCCATAGTTACCTGGCAACAGCCAAGTGTGCTAACTCACTGTAAAAGGGGATGCTTGCCTCTCTCATTTGCCCTCTTGCTCTTGCTTCTTACTCTTTCTCTCTCTATTCCCCTCCCCCTCTCTCTTCACATGCTCATGGCCAGCCTCTACTCCTCTCCTCTCTCCTCTCTCCCCCTCTCTGCCTTTCTCTTGACTCCCCTCCCCATGCCCTGAATAATCTCTATTCTATACTATACCATAATGTGACTGGTACCTCAGAGGGAAGGGATGCCTCAGCATGGGCCCACAGAGGCATCCACTTCCTCTACACCATACCACACCTCCACTAAACATATTCTTTCTCTCTTTATCTTTTTATAAAACACAACACTCTTGTTCTTGTTGTTGTTGTTTTTGTTTTGTTTTCTGTTTTGTTTTGTTTTTCGAGACAGGGTTTCTCTGTATAGCCCTGGCTGTCCTGGAACTCACTCTGTAGACCAGGCTGGCCTCGAACTCAGAAATCGCCTTTCTCTGCCTCCCAAGTGCTGGGATTAAAGGCGTGCGCCACCACTGCCGGGCCACAACACTCTTGTTATAGGATCCAGCAACCTACTCTTTGTTATTTACCCAACTAAGTCGAAAATGTACGTCGGCACATGAATATTTTTTGGTAGTTGTATTCATAGTTTCCAAACTTAGAGATAACCAAGATGTCTGACCTGTGGTAGGTAAATCAACTCAGAGACGAGTTCAGAGAATGAAAATGTTACTCAGCAATAGAAAATGAGCTATCCAGCCTTGAAGAAAGATGGGGGGATTTTAAAAGCATGTTACGAAGCTAAGAAGATGATATGTTCTTTGATTTCAACAATATGATACTGTGGGAGAGCAAAACTGCGTTACAAAATCAAAGGTTGTGAGGGCTGGGAAGGGCGGAGACGAGTAAGCAGATACAGAGGATCTGGGACCTCTGTGGAGCCTGCCCTGGCGAGCACAAGATATGAATTTATGCCAGTGTTTACTGTGGACCGCAAGCTGGGGTCCTAAAGTTAACTGTGGACTCTTGTTGATGATGAGTCAGGGTAGGGCCAAATGAGGAACACTGCGCATGCGCCAGCCTAGTGTTACGTAAAAGAAACTTTGTAACAGTTTAAAAAACTGAAGATAACCCTCAACTTATTTTCCTACATCCATTTTTACGCGCTGGGACTGTGGGCATGCAACACTATATGTGATTTATGCAGTGTTGCGGATCAAAGTCTGGGCCCCACGCATGATAACAAAGCACTGTGGCACTTTGAATAAGAATGCCCCCCATGGAATCTCCTTTTGAATACCTGGTCCCCAGCTGCCAGCTAGTGGTGCTTCCTGGGGAGCTTTAGGAGGTGTGGCCTTCCTGGAGGAAGTGTCCGGCATTGACACTTCCGGTTTCCACCTCTCTCGACTTCCTATTTATTTGCAGACCAAAGGGGTTCACTCTCAACTTCCTCTGCCATATTTCCTGGTCTTGATGGGTGGTCATCCCTCGGAACTGTAAGAAAGACCAATAAACTCTTCCCTTTATGTTACTTCTGGTTATGGTGTTTTCCCATGGGGGCAAAAAGTAACTGATGCAAACATTCTACAATCCAATGATATCCCAACCAGACAACTTTCTTGATTTAGAACACGCTGGTCTAAGTATTAAGTAAGCTTTTATAACTCAACTCTATGTCCGAAGGAAGACTGAGAGCGAATCTTCAAGCATTTTGTGGCATAAAAGTCATCAGTGTGGGTGGGTGAGTTTTTAATGTGTCTTTTTTTTTTTTTAAAGATTTATTTATTTCATTTATCTGAGTACACTGTAGATGTTTTCATACATACCAGAAGAGAGCATCGAATTCCATTACAGATGGTTGTGAACCACCATGTGGTTGCTGAGAATTGAACTCAGGGCCTCTAGAAGAGCAGTCAGTGCTTTTAACCTCTGAGCCATCTCCGCAGCCCTATCAGCGTGTTTTACTGACACTTTTCCTCTTGTGTCAACAGTCTCATGTTTTGGAACCCTCAGCATCAGAAACCCAATGGACCCAGGGTTGTGGCATCCTCTACTCCTTCAGATGTAGATATTCAGGGATGCGCTTGTTACATGTGGTGGTGATTCAGGGAGCCTGTTCCACTGGCTCATTTCTATCAGAACAGCTCAGTTTGTTAGAGTTCTGTTATCATCCTCAGGCAATTTTAAGAGGATTTTTGGTGACCTGAGAAAGGTCATCCTTTATTCTTTTTGGAGGACCTTTAAATTTCTTAAATTTATTTTATGTGTATGAGTGTTTTCCCACATGCATATGTGTGCACAGTGTGTGTGCCTGGTGCCCACTGAGGCCAGAAGACCCCATTAGATCCCCTGTAACTCAGATTACAGTTGCTAGTCATCATCTAGCTGCTGGGAATCGAAGCCAGGTCCTGTGGAAGGGTAGTCAGTGCTTTTAAACACTGAGCCATCTCTCCAGCCCCATGGGATCTTTATTATATTTAATAATAAGGGTTTGTAACTAAACCAAGGGAGGAACAGTGAGAGAAATTGAGATATTTTTGTTTATGTTTTGGTCAAAAAGAATACATCCCTGTCCAACAGCCATTGCTGTAAACAGCAGACACACATACTGCAAGGCCTCCGAAGCAGTATTGAGGAATCTGAAAGACTCTCACTGCTACGGAGAACCTTCCTAAGAAAGGCAAATTAGGTCACACATTCTTGGACAGATATTCAGTAACTGGCCCATGCCAAGAACTTCCAAACTCTTCCAAGAATTTGGGAGACGGCTTCCAAACTCTTAAGGCCAACACAGTTACTAAATAATGGGTAGTGTCTGTTTTATACAGCGCGCTATTCTATTCCTATGTTTACGTGTTGATTTAGATATTCATGTTTGTAAGTCTCTGGCCTTGAATCACTAGGTAGCCAAGATGGACTCAGACTGGAAACCTTCCTGCCTCAGCCTTCCACGTAGAGTGATTTTAGGTGTGTTTCACCATACGACTCTTCACTAGGACTTCTGACACAGTGACCTCGCATTGCGTGTGAATCCATACCTGCCTGCAAACAATAAGGCACCAGGGGACATGTACGGTGTAGCTGCTCTTCCTAATTTGGCTTCATAGACATTAGCCTCTAAGACCTGGTTTCATGTGACACAGGAAAGAGTTAAATGAGTAGCCACTGTCAGGAGCAGTGAGTGGTCCTCCCTGTCAGGGGCAGTCAGTGATCCTCCCTGTCAGGAGCAGTGAGTAGTCTTCCCTGTCAGGGGCAGTCAGTGATCCTCCTCCTTGAGGTATATGCTTCTTCGCAAGTCCTCACAATATAATATCATTAAAATTTACTTAGAGATAAGAGAAATAGCAAAAAACATTCAAACTTCAAAACAATTAGCAGCACACATATATATGTATGCGTGTGTTTGCACGTAGTTTCTACAAGCCGAAGCAGGAGCGTCACAGGTATGTGAACCGAGTTCCTGGTTGCTAGTCGCATTAAATACATCAATGATGTCAACAGGTTTTACTCTCTTTGCAAATCTCCCAACTGACAAGAGCTTTGGGGAAAAATTCATGGCCAGTTTGTCTTTTTTTTTTTTAAAAGCTATGCTTCTATAAATCCTACCGGCGCTCCGTGAATGGGACCGTAAATCATGTCACCGGCTTGAGTAAGGAGGCTTTTAGCTCCTGAACCGTGCCAGGACACCCAGAGGCTTTCATTGTGATTGGGTCTCGTGCAATATTTAATACCCATCCTCGCAAAAAAAAAAACAAAAAAAAAAAAACAAAGGAGAGATTTCGATGTGGACTGAAAATATTTTAACCATAATTTCTGCTGAAAGGAAAATAAATAGAAATCGATGATGTGAGGTCTGATGGCTTTAAGGAGGTCCATTAGTCACCACAGAAGAGAAAAAGTAGACTCAATGGAGGGGGGTGGGTGGGAGGTGCAACTTTCTTTTTTAAAATCAGTGGGGATGTAAGTTCCAGGTTTACCTGTGAGTCTGACAGGCACATCCAGTTCTGATGAGGGTATAAGGCTGAGGGCTTGTTTCTGGATTTCATTTCAATAATAAATCAAAACCAGAAACTTGCGTGAGAGGAAGTGGGAGCAGAGAAACACAGGAG
Organism: Grammomys surdaster; assembly: GCF_004785775.1. Classification (NCBI taxonomy): domain Eukaryota; kingdom Metazoa; phylum Chordata; class Mammalia; order Rodentia; family Muridae; genus Grammomys; species Grammomys surdaster. The sequence goes on from NW_021604656.1 coordinate 9,505,173, forward strand.
GCAAAGCCCGTAGGGACTTCACCCTGGGATCACAGATACGGAGGGAGAAGACCAGGCCATAAGTGGAGACGTGAAGTCAGGCTTCAAGCTGAGTAGCTCTTTCTCCGAGCAGGAAAGAACCAGTGTCTAGGATTTCTATCTTTTGAAAGCCTCTCGTGATTTGTCTCTGCTAACCTTCTTCAAATTGAAATTGGAAAAGCTCCATCACTTCTTCTTGTGGACCTATTGTCTCGATGCCTAGGTTCTGGTCTCTTAAAGAAGACAGAGGGTCAGAGGGCTGGAGAGATGGCTCAGTGGTTAAGAGCACTGGTTGCTCTCCCAAAGGTCCTGAGTTCAACTCCCAGCAACCACATGGTGGCTCACAACCACTGATGCTGTCTTCTAGTGTGTCTGAAGACAGCGACAGTGTACTTGTATACATAAATTGAAAAAAAAAAGCCCGAGGGTCAAAATCCTAATTTTCAGAGTCATATCTTGTCCAGACCCTGCTTTCCTGTGACTTTCTGCCTTGCTACCTAACGCCTCTGTCAGCTACCGTTCTGTTATTCTCATTCTTCAGCTTTGTAAGGTCTCACTAAACGCCTGGACTCCTCGCACCCCTGAATCCTCCCTGCTGTAAAATAAAAATAAAAAGGAAGGGCATGACTGAGCAACCCTAGGTACGGCAGAGGAGAAAGTTGAGCATAGCCAGAGGGAGACATCTGGGTGAGTCCAGAGTGGTCATGACTGGAGGATAAGGAGAGAATAAAACAGTCTTGCAGACTAGCTGTAAGGGCAGGCAAAGCTAGATGGCCCATGCGAGGTGTGGTGTGGTGGGGTTGCGTTTCGCACAGTTACCGTGTTTGTTCACATCGGCCTCTCCAGACTGTGAGCCATCTTCTCTCTGCTGAGCCACTTCTCCAATGAGACTCTCTAGCGCCCCCACCCCCACCCCTCAACCTGTGATTACGCCCTCCCCCCATCTTCCAGCCTGTGATAGCGCCCCCTTACCTCCTAGTCTGTGCTTGTGTGCCCCTCATCCCCCAGCCTGTTGAGGCCATAGCGGGACATTGGATACCCTGGAACTGGAGTTACAGGAGGTTATGAGCGGCTTGACTGTGGAACTATCTCTCCAGTTTCAAGGAAAGCACTTTTAACAACGAACCTAGATACAGAAGTATTCCTCGTGGTGTCGTTTAAAAATATCCACTCTTGGTGCTGGAGAGATGGCTTAGTGGTTCAGAGCTCCCGATGCTCTTCCAGAGGACAGGGGTTCAGTTCCCAGCACCTTCATTTTGTCTCACAGCCACCCGTGGCTCCAGTTGCAGGGAATCCAATGCCTTCTTGTCTAGTACCTCCTCAGGCACTAGGAACACACACGGCGCACATAAATATGTGTAGGTAAAACATTCGTGTGCATAAAAGAAAAAAAATAGATCTTTTAAAAGAATATCCGTTTTTGTTAAGACCAAAATTATAATGTTGAAAACTCACCTGAGCCAGGCAGTGGTGGCGCACGCCTTTAATCCCAGCACTTGGGAGGCAGAGGCCGGCGGATTTCTGAGTTCGAGGCCAGCCTGGTCTACAGAGCGAGTTCCAGGACAGCCGGGGCTACACAGAGAGACCCTGTCTCGCAAAACCAAAAAAAAAAAAAAAAGAAAGAAAGAAAGAAAGAAAGAAAGAAAGAAAGAAAGAAAAAGAAAGAGAAAAAGAAAACTCACCTGAAAGTGTCTTTCTTTGATCTGATACCATCTTGCTAATAAAAAAAAAGAAAAGGAAAAAAGAAAAGAAATGTAAGCCTTAACTTCAAATCTAAGAAACTTCTGGTACATTCTGCTGTTCAGTCTCTGCTTTCACCAGCTAATTTGAGAAAGACCACGGAAGGATGCAATGAACCCATTAGACGGTCCGTGACTGGGTCCTTGAATGGAGTTTAGTCCTCTCCCAACTCCCTGGGAACAAGAAGTGACTCTTTAATGTGATAAATCCCTGAGATCTCTTAGGTTTTTATAGCGAGTTGTTTTACTCAGACTAATGAAGCTATGAAATATTAGCCTGAAATCTATACTGTGGTTTATAGTTGACCTCCATAATTGTCATAGCCCTTAGTATGTATAATAATCAATCATTTGTGTGGACGTCCTTTGCTGCTTGAATCTTGTAACACGGGGGTTCTTATCTTCTATGAACGAGATGTGTCCCTCGGAGTTGGTCTGGCTTAGAACATTACACAAAATCAATGCCAAATATTATGATATGTTTCATAATGCACATAGCTCTTAAACACAGATTATCTCTTTAGATTCGCTTAGGGGATGAAAATGTATTACTGTTCCCACATGCATTGTTTTCTTTATTTTGTTCAGTATTAGTGTATGTGTGTGTTGTTCAGAGGACACGTTTCTGCATTCACTTCCGTCTTTGCACTGTGGCTTCTGGGGAATCAGACTCAGTTTGCCAGGCTTGTATACCAAGCACCTTTACCTGCTAAGCCATCTCACTTTGTCCCCATTATATAGGTGATAAAACTGAGGCTAAGAAAATTATCCATAAACTGGAAAAAGTTAGTTTATTTAATTGTGTAAAGATTCAGTTGAGAGAATAATTTCTCCAGCCTTGACCTGGTGTGTTCTCAAAGTTACGTTTCCTTTAGCTTTTTTCTAATTCCTCTGGCTTCTCATGGTTTTCTTATAGGGTGGTCTAGTGCTGTATAAGAAATCACCCGACAATAACGACTCACAGGACTTGAGCTACAAGCTGTTAACTATCTGGTGGTCGGATGGGTGGGTGGGTGAGTGTGCCCAATGGCTAGGGCTTCTCCTTGCCTCCTCTGATCTCTGACTTTATAGGGAAGTTATAGGAGAAACTCACTGAGCAGCAAAGAATAAGGAGGGGGGGAGGGGAAAGGAGGGAGGAGCTAACATTGGAAAAAACCACCCAGTGTGGCTCCCCTAGAGGGTTGAGGCCAACCTCCATGGGAAGGAGCACGAAACTCCTTTGGATTGGAGGAAAGCCAAGGAATTAAAGACATTGTTTTAAACTACCACAATCAACCTTTCGAAAAGATTTGCCTGAATCCGTGCAGATCTGATTGAGTGATTCCTCCAAGCTCATTCAGCTGGTAGATGGCCTCATGAATATTAGATGAAAATTTATAACTCTAAATTCCATGCTGCTTCTTCGTGACACCAGAAAAATGTCTTCTGACCAGCCCTAACGGCCCCAAGTAGATCCAATCCGCTTAGTGGCCCCTTGGAAAATAAGTTACACCGTGTTTTTCATTTTTTTCCAACAGATATATTCATTTGCATGCTTCCCAAGTGAATTACCTTTTTATTTATTTGGTTTTTGTTGTTGTTGTTGTTGGTTTTGGTTGCTGTTATTATTTTTATTGTATTTGTCAATTCTCAAGATCTTTTTGTATTGATTCTCGGTCCAAGCACTTAGGTCAGTGGTACCTTCTAATCTCATTCTTTTATCATGCCCGCTGGGCTCTTTCCTTGGGCTGGTTGGAATACCTTTTTTTCTGTTTGTGTTTGCTTGGAGACATGTACTCCAGCCTCGACTCCAACTTGCTCTGTAGCTGAGGCTGGCCTTAAGCTCCTGATCTTCCTGCCTCCTTCACCCAGGTGCTGGAATTACAGGTCTGTGCTACCACTCCTAGTTGGGGACGTATTTAAGATTAAGATCTGATACATGGCCAGAGGAACATTCTTTTGCTTTGCTTTGTTCTTTTAGGCTCAAGCCTCCAGAGTTGAAAAATATCTGTTGAATAGAGAGTTTGAGCAGTGGTGTGGATATGAACTCTTTGCCGAGTTCACGAATAAACTTCGGCAATTCTAGGCAGCAGGATAGAATCCCCTTTAGAAACCTAATTAAGCCAGGAGCACGGGGAGAGACCTAATGAAAAATGGCTGAATGGATACTGGTTTCACGGGTGGATCCAGGGTGTCTGCATGGACTGGCCAGTTCTCAGTAATCCAATGCAAGGCAAATGAATACTGTTTTGACAGTAAAACAAACAAACAAAACATAAAGATACTGTAACTATTTTAATAATGTTTTATTTAACCCGATAGATGATAGATCCAAAGCACCATCATTTGGACATGTACCTAATATGAAGACACGTCTACGGCGATTTTCATTCTTATTTACACATTGTCTTAAACAGTGTCTGGTGTGTATTGTACGCTTAACACAGCTCAAGCCGGACTGCTGTGTTTCAATTGAGCAACCACAGTACTGACAGAACTCCCAAGCTTTGTCGGGCCTCTGATATCTCAACCTTTTCCTTCCTGGATCTTGAGCATCTCAGCTCAAAACAACCGGCGGGAGACGCCCCCTCTGATGAGGTCCCTGCTGTCCTCCCTGGGTTTTTGTTGTCAACACAGAAGAACAGAGCGACCTCATTTATAAGCTATTTGTTTGCTATCGTTTCCATCAGGGCGTGGGCGTCTCCGGGGCAGGACTTTATTGATTTCTGTTTGAAACCGGCTGTATTTTCTTTTGTGGTTTTCCCTGTGCGGAGCACGTCGTCTGTCCCACACGGATCCCTGGGTTCACACTCTGGGGGAGACGAAAGCCTCCGGCTTCTTCGAAGCGGGCGGCAGAGGGCAGCCGGGCGCCGAGTCACAGGTGGGGCGCGCGCTCGGTGCGGGCGAGTGGGTGTGTGCGGGGTGCGCGCGGCGGGGCGGGAGCGCGGACCGGGAGGAGCCGCGAGCGCAGCGGAGGAGGAGGCGCGGAGGAGGTGGTGGCTGCGTCCCCGCGGGGCCGAGCTGCGCCCGAAGCAAGGAGCAGAGGCCGCTCGGAGCTGCCCGGGACCGGGACCCGCCGCGGGGCTCAGGGCACAGGGAACGAGAGTTGCGGGGCCGGGTGAGTGACCGCCGCAGGCAGTGGAGGAGTGGGAGGCCGGCCGGGCGCCGGGCGGGGGAACAGGTGGCCGGGCCGGGCGCTTTGTGTCCCTTCCCTGAGCTGTCCCCATGTCGTCCGGAGGCGGAGGCAGGAGCCCGGGGACCGCAGGCACGGGGCTGGGGCGCGGCAATGCGGGGTGTGGGGGTCCCCCAGCCCAGACTTAACAAAGGGCGCATGGCCCCTGCCCGCAGGAGGCCTCGAGATCGGGGTCGAGCCCCGGGGACCCCGATTTTTGGGGGGTTTACCGTTTCATTCTTCTCCCCATGTCTTTCAGAGGTCTGCGGGTTGGTGCATGAGGGGCCCACAGCATCGAGGCAGCGGTGGGGATGGTTCGGGCCGCGGAGCCGGAGTGGCCTGGGCTTTGGTGAGGCGTGACAGTCTATCATGACTGTGTTCAGGCAGGAAAACGTGGACGACTACTACGACACCGGCGAGGAGCTGGGCAGGTACCAGGAAGGGGTGGCGGAAGCGCGCGGTGTGTGTGTTGGGGGGCTGTGCGCGGTAAACAGATGCTGCTTAAACCAGGCATCCCCCTGGCTGGCTCTTCTCTGAGATGTGCGGATGGCAGAGGAACTGGTGTCTAGCCAGCTAAGGCCGGGGATGAGGAATAAACTGCCTGATCCGAGGGGTGGAGAGGCAGCCTACAATGCAGTTACTGTGCACAGGGTATGGTCAGAACCCCTGGATAAGAACAGACTTCATTGTGTGCACTACTAACTCCTGTCAGCCTTCACCCTTCTGAGACAATGAGGCAAACGCAAAGAGTCTAACTGCAACTGGAGGGACCGCCCATGTGTGATTTAAGCAGAGTACAAGTTAATTAATGGACACTTGTGCTGAATTTTCAGTGCAACAGCAGCCAGGATTGGTTAGACAGGCGTGGAACTTGCCAGATGTTGGCCTTGGATTTTGAAACTTCTTCCAACCAGGAATTTAATTCCCAGCTTGGTAGTGGTGGCTTCGGAGTCGTTTATGGCGGCTGCCTAGATCCAGAGCGTACCAACACGCTGTGGGGGATGCAATGCTGAGCAGAGTGTGTTAGTGTCTAGGTGCACAAAGAAGATTTCACTTGTGAGCCCTTGATGACTGCTGGGTATCCCTTTCCATTAGCCCACCAAGTGTATTGATCTCTGCTTTATGCGAGCAGAGAGCCCAGTGTTCTTACCTAGATCTAAAATTTGTCTTGTGGAATTTGTGTATTGGCATTGTGACAGAAGTAGGCAAACGGGCTTATAAACAAACATAGTTGCAATTACTCACACAGAGTGTGTATTGAGATTTGTATTTTTCCATATAACCCCTCCCCCCTTCATACCAAGCTTCTTTTTTTTCTTCATGGAAAGGAAATTAAAAGGGGGAGAAAAGACCAACACCCTCTATTACCTAATAGGATTTTGAAAGATGTCTGACCAAAACTTTAAAATAATTCAGATAGCCCAGGAAAGAAAGAGGTCTAAAGAGTTACTACTATACAGGGTGTTTATGTGTAAGTTCACTGTAGCCTTGAGGCATCTGTGGAGCCTGTGCAGAGGAAGACGATACTCTTATCGAAAATCTTAGTAAGTAAATAAAAGGCAGGGTTCTGAAAGATCACGTGTCATGGATATGGTGAAGACTGAGGTTGAGAGTGTGCAGTTGAAATACTTGGCTTAAATGGAATTCAGCCACTCTTCCTCCTGTGTTTTACAGAAGATGAATGTGTATGGGGTTTAGAAAATAAAAGGGGTGGGGAAAAAAGGTTTTGATACCATTCCTGTAAGGTTAACAAGTTCTATAAATTATCTTGCAAAAAGGGATGGGGAAAAATTAGATGAGATGATTGTTTTATGAATAAAATTCATTGACTTTGTTTCTCTTAAAATCCTTTCGTGGGCTAAAAGAATGGGGGAGGGGGTGGGGCGTCCATGCAGTTAGCGAGTGGATTTTTGATCTTTGTTTCGTGGTTGTGATGACAAGGACGGCGGTTTGCTCATTTGTCACTAATGTTTCCTCTGATTTTGGCTCTTGTCTACTATTCTGTGTATAACTATTCTCCGAGAAAGACTAATTGACGAGTTGTTTATTTAATAATTCATGTGACCTAGGAATTTTTAAGAGGTGCTCTAGAGCAACCGGGAGTTGGAATTTTTAAGAATGAAAACACACATCTATTGTGATAGCTGCTCTTGTTTTTGCCAAAAGATGAAGCACGTGGTTGGCTTTTTCTAAGGATCTTCCACAACCTGTGGTTTTATCCTGCCTTGAATACCATCACTTCTGCCAAAAAAGCTTTGATATGAGGTGCACAGGCAGAGAAGATGTGACACACGTGGTGTCATATGTCTCTGGAAGACTGCGGGTGGAGGGAAGGGTTCACAGGTAGAGAACTAGGTATGTCACCTGAATGCAGGGTATCTTTGTTAGGGTTTTACTACTGTGAACAGACACCATGACCAAGGCAACTTTTATAAGGACAACATTTAATTGGGACTGGCTTACAGGTTCAGAGGTTCGGTCCACTATCATCAAAATGAGAACATGACAGCATCCAGGCAGGCATGGTGCAGGAGGAGCTGACAGTTCTACATCTTCATATGAAGGCTGCTAGTGGATGACTGACCTCTAGGCAGCTAGGGTGAGGGTCTTATAGCCCACACCCACCGTTACACACCCACTCCAACAGGCCACACTGTCTAATAGTGCCACTCCCTGGGCCGAGTATAGTCAAACCGTCACATAGGGTGATGCTAAGCTCTGAGCTCTGAACTGCTAAGAAGAGCTTTAAGTGGACTAGTATTCAGTTTAAAACTGTGTTTAGCATGTTTATGAGCCTATGTGTCTGCCACATAAGTGCAGGTGCCTGTAGAACCGAGAAGAGGGTATTGGATCCTTCTTGTAGGCAGTTATGAGAAACCTGGTATGAGTGCTGAGTATTGAACTTGTGTCCTCTAGAAGAGTAGCAAGCCCTCAACCACTGAGCTGTTTCTCTAGCCCCACCTATGTTTCTTTAGTGATCCTTAAGTATAGCTGTTCATCACGTTAAGTGGACCCAGGAAATCCTTATCTGGAAGAGAAGGGATGAGTTTTAAGGAAGTAGAACACACTATTGTTATTTAATTTGGAAAAACTGGGCGGGTGCTGCTTTTGAATGCCTGTTATTGCCCCAGAATGTAGAACTTCTTGTTGACTGCTAAGAACTTTAAAACTTCCGTGGTTTTTGTCTGGGAGTGACAGATGAGATCAACTACCAGACAGATAAGCTACACCAAAACCTAACTTTGCATTTTGGTGGCTTTTTGACCTCCCTGGTCAGAACTGATAAACCCAGTACTTAATTCATAGAACCTGTGAAAACCAAGTCATTTAAGGGGTGGAGACAGTTTATAAGGTCTAAACCAGAACAGATTATCTGTAGGACTGACCTGGATGGGTAAGCGTCTGAGACAGGCTGATGGCTCCATGGATGTCTTAGGAATTCTCATCTGTTTACCAGTTTGAGGAGGCCTGCTGTGTGACAAGGGTCCTTCCTGGTGGAGACCTTTTCTGTAAGCAGGCTGTCTTTTTGGCTTCTTTGATTCAGATTACTGCAGCTCTGGGCTAGAGCTCTGTCCTCCAAGCAGAAGTGGGGGGTGGGGACAGGGGTGTGCATTTTCTTTAGAAGATTTTGGAGTCTTTCAGTGCTAACTCAAGGAGGCTGTCTAGCATTTCTTGCCCTCTCCTGAGAGGCTGAACACAGTGCTCCTTCCATGGTATACCGTGCTCCCCAAGAGGAGTTCTAATGAGAGCACCTTTCAGTACTGTTATGTGTAGGTTGTTTTAATAGCCCAGTGTACCCTGGCATCTTTTCTTAGCTGGGACTTTGGGCAGCTGTTTGCTGCTGCTGGCTTGCCTACACTGGCCCTGGTTAAACTCTTGGCCATCACTGAGCTTGTCCTGTAAGTTTTCTGGGTTCCTTCTTGACTACTGCTTTGCTGAGGGACTGGCCCTGTCTTCTGTTTCATGATCTGATCTTACTTGGTCTTATAGTAGCCCTCTTCCTTAGTAACTCTGATAACTTTCAAAAGAGTTATTTGTGTGTGACTGTGAGAATGTGTGTGTACGTGAAGGTGTGTTCACATGTGCACATGTGTAGAGTCTGGAATGCCTTTCTTTTTCAGTCTCTACCTAGTCCTTTAAAGCAGGCTCTTTCCTTCAACCTGGGGCTCACATTTTCTTAGGTAGGCTAGCAGTCATCAAGCAATCATCAACTGTTTTCCTTCCCCCACTCTTCTCTTCAGAGAGGAGTGAATTGTAGGAGTGTGTGAGATATCTGCTTGTATGAGTGCTGGGATTTGAACTTCCAACCCCCTGGACTGTACAACAAACACCTCACAGCAGTGAGGCATCTCTGAGGCCACTCTGATTCCAGAAGCCAGATAGATGATGATTTGTCTGCAGGGTCAGCTCCCTGGGTTTTTTTATATTACTGTTCGTTATGATCCTTGCAGCTTACAGCTTGCTTGGGAGTTCCTTCTGGGTATGTTCTGTGGTCCAGTGTCCCTGTGGTTCTTTCTCTACAGGCTGTGTGGTGTGCTGAAGACACAAGGCCAATGTATCAGAGCTACCAGGGCAGCAGAAGAGAGTGGACTTAAGGCGTAGACGGTAGTTGTAGCTGTTAATGCCTTGGTACACTGTTTTGGACATCTACAATTATATGGTCTTGGGTGAATTCGAGACAATGGCCCTGGGTTTATGACACATAGTCATTGCCTAATGTTGTTAATTTAATAACCCGTTTTCTGTATTATGGCAGGTGCCACCCTGCACAGTAATAGCCTACTTGATCTCCCAGGTAGCGACAACCTTAGGCTTTCTCATCATGTTCTCATTCATGGTGCTGAATTAGATGGATGACGCTTAGTAGGTGTTCAGCAAATGTGTGGCGATCGACTGATTGGGTCCTTGGGAGATATGGACCTTCAGTAAGTGGGGACCATGATGAAGACAGACACTGAAGATATCAAACCTTCAGCTCATGGAAATGAAACCTTCTCATGTGCATTCTCTGCCACCCAACCTCAAGGAAGCATAGCTGCCCAGATTTCCAAAGGGGAGATCAGTTTTAAGGACAACAAATGGAGTGGAGCATTAAATATTTCACATCGGCTCTGATGGCGGTTAGAAGCTTGTAATTCAGATTTATTGCCTGCCCCATTTGGCATAAAATCCATAGGCGTTTTAATTGAAAGTAAGAAGTTGTGAGAGGGTAATGGAAAGGCAGGCACGAGGCTGGTGGTATTTATTAGGGAGGCCAATTTGGTGATGGAAGGTTTGTGTTCTGGCCCTGGGCATGAACTTAGGCACAGGGTGGCCAGTAGCCGAGCCAGTAGTGGTCAGGGTTTAGAGCTGACTTCCTGGGTTGTGCGCATGCTCTTCCACTCTGGACATGTGTCTTATCTTGCTTCTGGGAACCTGACGGATCAGTTGTGTAGACATGCCCCAGGGAAACTGAGAGAACCGGGATGCTGAGGGAGAGCTCAGTACATTTCAGTAGTTGAGAGGACACTTATTATCTCTTGCTCCATGTTCCCCTGCTTCCAAGAACTTGTCAGTCCCTGAAGGCATGGACTATTTCCCTCCAGGTCCTGTGGGGAGACTGGGGAATGACTGGGTGGAGAGACACAAAATTTACTGCAGGCTGTCTCCTCAGATGGTATGTGTGTGGGGTTGGGGTGCAGGCAGACTAAGTCAAGCTGACTTAGCATGACTGACTCAGCATGGAAATGTATCCTTAATTCTGAGCCAATTGTTGTGTGTATCCAACCTAAGCATGATGCTGTAGAAATGCATTTCTGATCATGAGAGAAAAGAAAGCATGTGCTGACAGGAGGTGGATGGATTCCCTTACCATCAGGCAACCTGAGGCCGCAGGGATTGTTGCCCGGGAGAAGCCTGGTGGTCAGCATCTCCCTTCTCTTTGGTGTTTAGTCAGAGTAGCTTTCCCAAGACAGCTGGTTAGAAGGTGACTGAGATCATCTGAGGGCCTGGCCCAGGCTTGACCTATTATTTATAACGCTTAGGCTGTGGTGATTTTCAACCCCCCAACCCCCAGAGCCAAATCAAGTTGCAAGTTGGAATTTGAAAGCTGTATCTTGGCCACTTCGTGCTCTGCACCCCAGCTGACACAATGTAGAAGATAGTTGAATGCATGCATTATCTTGGTCTTCCTGGGACAGAATGCTTGGCGAAAACACGGAAGGGTTTTTTGGTTCATGGTTTCACCTCCCCACCTCCCACGTCAGGGACTGTGAATGTACCACAGTGGGAAAGCCCAGCAGCCTCCTTCAGGTAGCTCTGGATAGGAAGCGGAGGTCTAGGTGCAGCTACAGGTTAGGCTATGTGTAGCCTCTGAAGCCCCACCCCTCGTGACGTACTTCCTTCAGTTAGACCCCACCTCCTAAAAGTTCTAAAGTCTGTGCGGGATGTTTCAGATTCAAACTGCTACTGTTTCCATTCTATAGAAGCCTGGCAAAGCCGGCCATACCTATTCTGGTTCTGAACAGAGTGCTCCCTCAGGTCTAAGGATGCTCCAACCATCCTACCGTTTCCTTGTGAATTGTTCTCTGAAGTTTCCAGCGACACCAGCACACCTGTACGTACTGTCATGACCTGTGTGTAGTCAAGTCCCCAAGTTAATCGTTTAGTATTTTGTAAACTTGACAAAACTCTTAGGTTATAGCTTAGCTTCTTAGAACGGTAGTGTGAAAGACTCTGGTCTTCATCCTCTGGGTCCGTCTAATGACGAAGTTTTTCATTTCATGGTCATTGTAGCTCAAACCTAGTGTGTGATCATTTGGGATTTTATTGGGAAGGTGACATCGATTAACTTGCTTTGATTTTCTGGAATATCTCAGCAGAGTAAAGTGCATCTTCCCTTGACCTCGAAGGGGGTTTCCATAGCTGTGTATTATTAGTAACAAGTCTTCATGTCCCTTTCTGGATATTCTAAGTGGATTCCTTTAAGTGGAGGAATTAGGAGAGGATGGACGAAAGAAAGTTAGCATTTGATTTTCTGTCCTCCTATTAATATGGTTTAGATAACAATATAATAATAACCTTCCCTGAGTTACTTTCGTCTTTCTTAGGAAATAACAAAAGGTCCTGCAACCCCAATGCTGGGCAGAGGGAGAGGGAGAGGATCTCGGGGCTTGCTGGCTCTGAGCTTAGTTCCAACTGAGTGAGAAACACTGATGGAACAGACAACCAGTGTCCTCCTCTGACCTCCGCAAAAGCTTGGGCGAGCTCACACCCTTGTGTGTACCTCATTCGTGCACCATCCCATTACCTCAAACTGTTTGGGGAAGGCATAAATGGAACAGGTGAATTTTATGTTTAGAGTTTCTTCACTGAGCTGTTTGTGTATAGGTAAGTCTTTTAAATTCTGAAAAGAAGAAAAAAAAAACCAATAGCAACCAGAAAAAGAAAAAAAGCAATCCTAAACACCCAGGGTCCTGATCGTTTTGGGAGAGGGTCACTCGTAGTCTCTATGTTTCACTTGCCAGATTGAACAGGTTTCCAAATGGCTGAGTATTTCTGTTATTTTTCCACTATTTATTTATGTATTTATGTATGTATGTATGTATTTATTTATTTATTTGGGGTAACAGAATGAACCCAAGGCCTTGGGCTATTCCACTGAGCCACACCCTCAACCCACCTCTTGCTTTAGGTTTTTGGGGTATGTATGTTCATGTGCGCGCATGCATGCCTCTGTGTGTGTGTGTGTTTATGTGGATGTGTGCTTGCTTGTGGAAGCCCCAGTTCATTCTTTAGGAGCTTCTGGCTAGCTGGCATAGGATTTATTTATGTCTCTACTTTTCCTCCCCTCCACCGTTTACCCCCCCCCCCCAAACTAGTTTTATAAGTGTCCACTACCATGCCTGGCTGGGTGCTGGGAACTGAACCCTTGTCCTGGTGCTTGAGTGGCCAACACTTTACTGACTGAGCCATTTCTCCAAAACCCACCTTAACTTTTTTTTTCTCTCTTTTTAAATTTAACACAGTGTCTCACCGTGTATTCCTAGCTGGCCTGGAACTCACTTTTGTAGATCAGGATGAACTCAAACTGCATACCTCTGTCTCCTGAGTGGTAGGATTAAAGGCATGCACCACAAACCTGGCCGTGTCTTTCCCTTTTAGTATAAAATTGTCCAGCCTGTTTTAGACATCTTGACAATCTCTCATGCTCGGCCTGCAGTGCAGGATTTTCCAGTCGGAAAGAATAATCAGTGCCTTTCTGCTGTCCCATCCTGAGGAGGGTTGGAGTTTCCTCTGTGCTTCCCCCTATCTGCTTAGCAACCCAGAGGCCTGTCTGTGGCCCAGTGGCACAGGAGGCAGGGTTTGTACCATTTAAGAAATAATGGAAGGAAAAAAAAAAGCGGCGAGCTCTGCTGGGGAGAAGTGGAGAATCCATCAGTGTTGATGTCGGCTCAGTTCTGATACCATCATCCTTTGGGAGAGTCTGTGTTGCATTGGCTCCTCTGTACAGCCCATCCCTCCCCCCTGTACAGCTCATCTCTTCCCCATGTTCAGCTCTCCCCTCTCCCGTGTTCAGGTCACCCCTCCCCCATGTATAGCTAATCCCTCCTCCAATACTCAGCTCCTCCCTCCTCCCTATACAGCTCCTCCCTCCCTATACAGCTCCTCCCTCCTCCCTATATAGCTCATCCCTCCTTTCTTCTGTGGTTTGCAGGGAGCAGCCGAAGTGTGTGTTTCTGGGAGAGAGATGGAGTTAAGGCTGCTGCTTTACAGGAGAAAACCTGTAAAGGTTTTGGAGAAATGGCTCAGTCAGTAAAGTGTTGGGCACTCAAGCACCAGGACTAGGGTTCAGGTTTATACACATGCAGGCACACCTGTACTCACAGTTAGACATGTATACACATGCAGGTACACCTGCACAGTAGGTGCAGAAGGTGTGTGCTCCCTGTAGAGGACTTAACAGATAACAGATACCGCTAAAGTCAGAGGTGAACTCACCTGCGGTGCCACAGATGCCGCCCTAGCAATCCGTGCGTGAGCCAATAGTATGACTGTGACTGAACTTCGCTGGCCTGAACATGAGAAATCTGGTGTGTTCAGGAATCCCAACTATTTGATGATGGACAAGCTGCTCAGAGTGTTATTTTGGATTTTTCACTCGAGCAAATCTTTGTTGATGAGTTCATCAAATATTCCAAAGTCTAAAACACTTGTGACTTATGATACTCAACTTGTAATTATTGATCCGTCCATCAGATGGCAATCAGCCTGTCAGAGAATTCCTCTGTATACCTGAGATGGGGTGAGACACTCGGTAAAGTGTTCGCTGTGTAATCCTGAGGACCTGAATCAGGATCCCTAACACTCAAGTGGAAGCTGAGTGAGACAGCAGGCGAATGCCTGTAATTTCAGCCCTGGGGAGTTAGAGACAGCAAGATCCCTGGCGTTTGCCGGCCAGTTCATCTAGCAGAACCAGTGAACCTCAGGTTTAGTGAGAGGCCCTGTCTCAAAAAGTACAAAAGGAGAAGTTGAGGAATATATCCAATGTCGGTGTCAGATTTTAAGCATCCACAAGCAGGCATACCTGTGCTCACAGTTAGACAT
>NW_021604656.1:9519675-9555078 GCF_004785775.1 Grammomys surdaster
TCTGAGTGTCTATAGGCAGTTGTGCATTTCTGTCAGACATGTTAGAAACTCCTAGCTCTGTGGTTCTTGTATTTGCAGATAACCGAAGGGGTGGTTTCCATTCCCCTCTAGATGGTGGAGGAGTCCTTTCCTCCTAGATCTGCCTCTTGCTGTCCGTGGGTTCAGCAGCTCTGGTTGTACAGCTCATCTGGCTGTACAAGCTCATAACCAGACATGAGGATGTGGTTCAGGGCTTCTAACCAGTTTTCGTCTGTCTGTTTTCTGTTGCTGTAACAGAATGTGGCGAGCTGAGTCGTTTAGAAACAGAAGCTTATCTGGCTCCTAGTTTTGGAGGACAATCTGAGGGCATAGCGTCCGTGTCTTCAGAGTTCCTTGTCATCCGTGAAGAAGGGTAGAGGGGCAAGAGGAGCAAGTCAGAGAATGCTAAGAGTGGGTAACAGCCCAGCCTGGGAATAGCTGATCCTCTCCTAGGCTAAGGATGTCCATCCATTCATAACCTATCCTGAGACGCGCTTCACCCCACTGTCTGTGCACTGGGAATCAAGTGTCAACGAGGTCTGGGAGAACCACATCTCTGACTTTTCAGTGCATCGTTATCACGCAGACAACACTATTTCTGCAAGACTCTGTTTCCTCATTTATGAAATGAGAATTGTCTCACGACTTCCCAAGGCTGCCGCAGCGATACTGTGTAAAGTGACTGGGACAGTCACGGGCACTCCAGTGACAGTTTAATAAGACTGAGAGCAAGAATGAAAGACAGCTTGGACACTGTGGTGAATATCTGTAATCCCAGTGCTCTGGAGGCTGAGGCAGGCAGATCTCTGCGTTCAAGGCTGGCCTGGTCTACGTTTGAGCTCTAGGCCATCAAGGGAAGCCCTGTCTCAGAGAGATAGGAGGGAGGGATTGACTGACTGTAAAGTGGTTTTGGGTCTGTATTTCTGGGTCATCTGTCTTCTTCCTTCCTCATTTGCATACTCAGGTTCTAGTCTCCTGGTGGCTGTGGCTGGGGTTTACCCTCCTTTTTTGTCCACTCCTTTTTTCTGCCTCCTTGGCTCAGCTTGCTGGGTGAGCCCCTTTCTGGTGTCAGCCTCATTTATCTAAGCCATTTTTCTACATGAGTCTGTCCCTGTCGTGCTGTCTGCTCCTATCCCCTGGGCTGGGCTTCCTTGGTCTTTGTGAGTGCTTTTGTAGTGGGCTGGTGGTTCTGGAGTATCTCCTAAACACCTGGCTGGGCATTTGAAAGCTAGCTGCTGGAGGCAGAGCTCACAGGAGGAAAAGGGAGCCACTTCAGGGCCAAGAGGCTCTCTCCTAAAAAGAACAGCTACAGAGGAAAACAAAGTGAGGGGGAGGGAGAAGGGGAGGAAGAGGGGGAAAAGGGAGACTGATTCTGTTGCCTTCAGCCAGGAACCATCTGCTTGGTAAGAAGGGTTCCTGGACCTGCTTTGTGGGGTGGTGACCCTGAGACTGTGTGTCAACATTTAAATTCATGTTTTAATGTGGCTTTTTTTTTTTTTTTTTTTTTGAGACAGAGTTTCTCTGTATAGCCCTGGCTGTCCTGAAACTCACTCTGTAGGCTAGGCTGGCCTCAAACTCACAGAGATCCGCCTGCCCCTGCCCCTCAAGGGCTGGTATTAAAAGTGTGTGCCACCACTGCCTGGCTTAATGTGGCATTTTTAACTTCTCTAAAGTAGCTATATCTTTTCATAGTTTTCATTTTAATTCAAAGAGCCAGTGGAAGTGGCTAGATACAGCATAGGGGTTTGAGGAAGGGAAACTGGATTGATTTATGTTATGGATCTTTATGCTGAAGGGAGTCTGAGATGAGTGCCTGCTACAGAAAGCAAGACCCAGGGTGGACTGGAGGCTCCATTCATTCCTGACGTGCAGTGGTCGGAGATGTGAATGCGGGTGCTTGGCCAACTCAGATCTGCCTCTGCCAAGAAAAGTCCATTAGGTTGGTGGTTGAAAGGCTGAATTGTTCAGATCTGCGTAATGGCCAGGCTCTGCCAGCTGCTGGGTAATGCCCACTGATGCTGCTGAGTGGCTGTCCCTGTAAGTGATTGGAGGTAGCATATGGCTTGTTTAAGGGAACTTGGCTACTGAAGGACAGACTGCTTTTAAGGATTCGTTCTTATTTGGGAGACCATTGCATTCACATCTGTAGTTTAGAATAGCTGTGCTATGCAGGGCAAGAGAGATGGCCCAGTGGTTAAAGGCACTGGCTGCCCTTGCAGAGGATCTACAAGTTCAGATCCACATGGTGGCTTACAGCTAGGGGATCTGACACCCTCTTCTGGCTTCTGTGGGCACCAGACACACACCTAGCGCACAGGGGTACAAGGCAGGCAACACACGGAGACACAAACAAAATAAATACTTTTTTTTTAAGTGAGATAAAATAAAAGATGAAAACACTCTTTAGAGTCTGGTCAAGTCATTCTGATTTGAAAAGTTTGATTTTTTTTCCCCTCATTTTTCCCTTTATCCATCCAGCTTCTTGTGAGAGGTAGACACTCGTACTCTGGTAAGATCAGGTGAATATGCAGAGTGTGTGTGTGTGTCTCTGTCTACATGTTCCTTGCAAGAAACTGGAGTCAAGATGTGAAGGAATGTGCTCACGGAGCCTGAAGTTTACTAGAGACTGCTGCTAGACCAGCAGTTGGAGGTAGATTAGTCTACACTTTACAGCTGTGAAAACCAGGTCCCCGAGCACGATCCGTGCTGGGGTTGTGCAGCTCAACCGTAAACCCTTTATCTAGTATCCAGTCACCCAGCACTGGGAAATCAAACAGCAGAACAAAGCAGAGAGACGATCCATCTTGGAGACTGAAGTGGCAGAAGTAACTCTTGTTACGCAGAGTCTGGTGAGGAGTGTAGCTCGTCGTCCCAATTGTTGGCTCTGCCTTGGCCCCAGTGATGATGGCATTACTGGGCGTTCTCTTTCTTGTTTCCTTCTCTTCCTCAGACCTCTGTGGTGTGTGTAGCCTTCTGCTGGGTGGGGCCTCCTGTGTGTTGTGCATGCCTTTACCTGATGTAGACCATTGAACTTCCTCAACTCCACCTGTGACGTAAAGAAATACTACTGCCATAAGTCTGCTATTGGATAGAGCAGAATCTTCTCTATCCAATGAGAATCACTCAGCCACAGGATCAAATCACACAAGTCTTGACTGACAGGTACAGGGGCCGAGCTGGTTCTGTGTCCAATAGGCAAAAGGGACGCCTCTGAATTTCGGGTGGACTGAGCTAAAAGAAGGTTTTGAACTTGGAGGTCCAGGGCTGGGACAGTTTCCCCTGGTTTGTGCTAATCTCCTTTTTCATGTCTCCTTTTTCACTGCTCGGCTGGGAGTGGAGTGGAGATTAGGGCTCTCAGTGAAGAAATGGATGTTCTTTCCCACACCTTTCTGAGGGTGGGAGGTTTCACTGTACAGGCCAGCAGCTGGGCTGGATTCCTAGCCGGAGGCAGGGAGGAGGGTGGGGGCAGGATGTGTGATCCCCAGAACCCCTCAGAGGAAAAGTCTGTCCCCAGGTGAGTGAGCTTGGTCCCAGGAGGTCTGCTATTTAGAGCTTTGAGGATAATGTCTCTGTAGGGTGCCCGTCAGTCAGGGCTTCTGCAGGTGTTCCAGCGGTGAGCAGCAGCTGGGTTCTGAGTCTACCTTCTTACATTCCAGCCTTTTGTTTACACTAAAAGAGAATCTGGAATGATTTTACCTGAAAAGGAGGTAGATAGATAAGGGGGTTCAGTAGTCTATGGATGTTGGCTCCCTTTACCTTTAAGACTGGAGAGGGATGGAGATAGAGGTCTGTTAGGCCAGAGGCTGGCATTCGTATTTTCCAAGAGGATGAGATTGAGTCAAAGTAGCACGCTGGACAGTGACCTGGATCAGCATGCAGATTAAAGAGGGACCTAGCCATCGATTAAAGTGCAAGTAATCCCAAATGGAGGATGTGGGTGTTTTATTGTTGTTGTTGTTGGATGTGTATGTGTGTGTGTGTGTGTGTGTGTGTGTGAATTTGGGACTCAATCTCTTTCATCCAAGTTGTACTGAATAAGGAAATTCTTTTACAAAGACAGTGATAACACCTAGATCTTAAAGACAGCGGAAACATTTGAATCTTTAAATGTTACCTTAAGCTTTATTTTTTATTATTTTCATTTATGCATCTCTGTGTGACTGCGCTTGGGTAGCTGTATGCATGCAGATGCCTGTCCCCTGGCACTGGAATTACAGGAAACTGTGAGACGCCCAGCATGAGTTCTGGGGACCAAACCTGGGTCCTCTGTGAGTGGCCAGAGCTCTTGGCTCCCACTCTCCCGTGTCAATCTTTTAAACAAGGCAGGGGGTCTGGGTAAATAAGCAGCTGTATAAAAACTTGATTAAAATAAAGCAAAATTTTAGGCATCCTTTAAGGGTTTTAAGAAAATGTAAAAGTAAAATCCTCTCTTTAGGCTGGGAGGGGGTCTCCTTTGAATCAGTGAACCCGTCTGTTGTCTTTGCGCTCCAGTCTGTGGGTGGCAGATCTTTACCTAACTATCGGTATGGAGATCATAGGCACAATGAAATGGTATATAATAGGCTAAGTTCATATAGATTTAAGTACATGTCCAGCAAAGTAAGTTTTATGAGGCCTATATAATTTACTCGGAATACCTCTAGCAGGAATAGCTGAGTCTTTGTAACTGATTCTTACCCCCCGTCTTTCAGATGTTTAATCGGCATTTAGAGAAACGCGGCACAGGCTTTCAATGCCTTATTTAGTAAACGCATAAACCAAATCTGAGTTTCCTAGCAGGTTTTGTAAACATCACTGAGAGCCCATTACAAAACAAAACAAAAACGTTAACTGTTGTAAATAAAATGTAACTTAAGTATAGTTGAAGTTCACATCAATTATATCTCTGTGTGAGAACTTGAAAGTGTCTCTCTCTTTAAGACCAGAAGCTTCTATGATTCAGATGTGTTTCTGAAAACAAAATTTCTATGGATTAAAGTGCAAGTAATCCCAAATGGAGAATGTGGGTGTCTTGTTGTTGTCAATTGTGTGTGTGTGTGTGTGTGTGTGTGTGAATTTGGGGTTCTTGTCAGTCAGACTGTGAACTGGCCTGGGATGGTCTCAGTGTTTGACTGGGTGATTTGAAGGAAGGGTAGGCCGGGTGAGCCACACCCCACATGATTAAGTGGGACAGACACAAACAAGAAGCTGGAGAATTAAATTAAAGCAAGACAGCAACTGCCCAGGGCAGCGGCTGGAGGCTGACGTGCCACTGGGTGAGAATCGAAATCACAGTACTCTGGCAGTTCGCAAATGTCTGGTGGGGATAAGAGCTAGGATTGCACTAGTGAGAGCCCAGCTCTGAGCACTCTGTGGAAACATCACATCCACACCAGGGAGGCCAGTGTGAGGCCGTACCACCGCCTCAAGAGTAATGTATTTTACTTAGTTATCAGGGCAGCTACCAGGGGCACCTTTTTACAAGAATCAGCCGAGTTGAATTCTGCAGATTGGCGCCTCTTGGGGGATCTTCTGTTTCAGACTTGGCAAACTTTTTCTGTGAAGATAAATATTTTAAGAGTTGGGGGCCACCTGGCTTCTGTTTCAACACTGGTTGGAGTTCAGAAGGTGCACAGAGAACCTGTGTCTGGACGCCTGTGACTGTTCTCTGATAAGACAAGCAGGGGCGAGTTCAGCCTGTGTACCGTAATTAGCTGGCTTGCCCTCTGTTTCACCGACACATTAAACCAAGACTCTAAGAGGTGATGTAATTCAGTTTGCCAGAGTAAGTGTCTGAGCTAAGATTCAGAGTTGAACCCTATTGCCCACCTCAGGACCACCCTGCTGATCTTTCTTCCTTGCTGCTAATAATTAGCCGCACCTGGATCAGTTTCCCCCAGGGACAGCTACCCTCTGTCCTTGCAGTGGCAGTGGTACCTTAGCTCCTTATGGCTTCAGGCACTTACCTCTCATCAGTTGAATTTCCAAGGGCAGCACAGAGCACTTGTGGGACAGTTTCGATTCTCACGTATCTCCAGTATCTCCCCCTTGAATGGGAAGGGACATGGATAAACTGGACTCTTGCTGCTAGATTCTCTCTAAGTGTCTACACTGTCTGGACAGGTCCCAGATTCTGCTCTTGTGCTTCTGTGGAAACTGGTTGAGGTCTCTGGCCCCACTTTCTTCTCTGTCTTCACTGGGTTCCAGCCAGCCAGAGGCTGAGAGTGGTCAGCTCTTATTGCATGCTGCCACCCTCCAGGCAAGGGCCAGAGTGGGCTCTCTGCAAATGCAGGTGTGCCTTTGGAGTCTGAGCCCCTTACCAGGGCTGGCCTGTTGCCCCTGGCTCTCCTTGGTCCAACTCCGAGGTCTCTCAAAGTGGGGCTTATTGGTCTGATTTTATTACTGCTTTTAACCCGCTTAGACTAGGTGTGGGCTTGTTGCTGTTCAGACTGATTCCTAGTTTTCAGTCAAAGCTGGGTAACTCTTTGGTTTCTGCCTTTTTCAGCAAGTGGGATGGGGGTAACCATGGGGACTCCCCCCACCCCCTGCCAGAGCCTCATTACTTCCTCAGCTGCTCCACATAGGGGAGCTTTTAAAGATAACCTGCTCAATTCTGAGGGTTTCTAGCAGTGAGGGGGATGAAGTGTGCTTCCTGCTGGCTAACCCCTGGGGTCCAGTCCTTGTTTTAGATCTACTGAGAAAATTCTGAAGGGCGCTTTCTGTAGAAGTGGATTGGAGACCTTGGGTTAGGAGGTGGCAAGGGCCTTTAGGACTTTAGTACTGGGGCCAATGGGGAAGACTGTTAAAGGGAGGGGTGCTGCTGTGGGAAATCAAGCCTGTCCCCGTGGTCCAGAAGCTTTGGGGTGGTGAAGTGCATATGTCACTCTCTGGCAACGCAGGGGGTTGATGAGATGTCTGCTGAGCTAGAGCCACCAGCACATGCCACTTTGGGGAAGAGATACCATCATCCATCTCTGTCCTGACCCAACTCTCCCATCCGTACCCCACCACCAGTTGGACATAACAGGAAGTCTCATAGGGAACAGGGTGGTGTCCTGTGCAGGGAAGAGGGAACAACAGATGGGTGGAGAAGGGAGGATAGCCAGGAAAGGGCGTCTACCAGTGATAACAGGGAAATGATTACGGGCTAGCTCTGTTGTCCTTCCCTCTGTTGGGGCAGGTGCTGGGTATCTGTCCTGCCAACACCCTGAACTCTCCTGTGCTTCTGGTATACTGAGTTTATATTTCACGTTCTTCACAAAGTCATTTCTGAGCATCAAAGTAGTGTACTCCCCTGGCAAGTGTGCACTGTTGTGCAACTCCAACTCTCACTCGCCACTCTCTTGTGCAAGGCTGTGTTTGCACACGCAGATGTGTGTGATACTGTTACTGAACTCACTGGGTCCAGAACATGAGCTCTGGTAGCCTTTATATGCCAGGTTGGGCTACCCGACCTCGGTAAGCCAATTGAATAACCAGTTATAGTGAGCAGAAAATGGAGATCCATTTGATGTGATGATTTGGGGGAGAGTGGACAAAGAGATCCCGTGACCCTCTTGTTGCCAGTCTTGTTGTGGGGAAGGGTGACCAGAGGTTTCGGTTTAAGCAGAAAACCAGAGTGGGTTGAGTTGTGGTCTCTTAGCCTATTGTCATTGTCTAATGACGTCTCCTTCCAGGTACTCTGACAGGTTGTAAATATTGTTGAGGGAGACAGTTGGTCCCCAATGGCTTCAGACTTTCCCCATATGAGGTTCCGGGGGAAATTCCAATTCTTGGGGTCCATTGTCTCAATGGTCTGATAGCCCAGGAGGACACAAGTGTCTTCTTTAGAACGTCTCAGTTTTTGTCGGGATGTTGACAGTACCCAGAAGTCATTTATTTCCAGTCTCTTGCAAGGAGAGAAGGTACTTCAGCGGTAACAGAGAGACAGTCAACCCTGTTAACTGCTCTAATGAGGGAATTTTGGACTGAAGGACTGAAGCTGTAGCTCTTTACATTTGTCTTTGAGACCCGATTTCACCGTGTAGCCCCGCTGACCTTGCATCCCTGATCCTCGTCGATGCTGTGATGACTCCTCGGAGTCTTACAAGTAGACTGACAATGGTCAGTCTCACTGTGAGCATTCTCTGGGAGTAAGGGCAGTGTGTTCCCTGTTCCGCTGTAACATCCACATAGCTGAAATCAGACCTATTGTCTGTGAATACACAGATAAACTGCCACGTGTCACTTGCCTACAGATGTCCCACAGGTTTCATGTGGCTTGGTTTCAGGATCCCCTCCCGATAACCAAACTCACACTCAGGTCTCCTACCCCGTGGGCAGAGATTTCATATTGAATACGTATATGTATCTTCCTGGGCATCCGAAATCATTACTGCCGATAGCGAATGCTATGGCAACCTGTCTTATACTGCATTATCTAAGTCTGCACATCTTTGTAGATGTGGCTGTCACAGGCCTGATGACATGATACAGGTATGACCCGAGATCGGCTGAATCTAAGGACGATGACCATAATCACAGGAAGTTCCATAGAACGGACATGAAGTCCAGAGTACTGGTCCCTAGCTGATCAGGCAATCCTGAACTGTAATGGAATCATTTCTGAAAACAAATTACAAAAGCGTAATATAGGCTTGTACCCACTTTGCTGCTCAGAGTATCTGTGGGGCCCCTGACTTGTGAGTGCTCGATTCTCTGCTGACAAGGATGGTTCAGGCAGTGTATGAATTCTTCCCTGGGATCTACTAAACACATTGGCTCTTCTCAGCTTATGACTCGAATAATACACTACAATCCCAACTCCTAGTCAGAATACAACGTGGCCAACCCTGTTTTTATTGCAGAAGGGGAAGGGGGCTCCTTGTTCTGACGTTCATGTGCCACACATCTTTGGTCACAGCTTTCCTTGGCTGCTTGCTGAATACCTTGTGGTTTCAAAGATGAAGCAAGGAACATGGTGGTAAGCCTGTGTGTTCCCGGAGCTCACAGCTGTTAGCCAGGCCCACGGTCCTGTCAAACCACACTACCTTTAATGATGCTTGAAGCTGAGGTGTCAAAAAAGGAAGATCTGAGGGCTGAGCTGATTTCTCCCTGGTAAGTTTTAATTGATTCTAGTGTGGGAAGGTGTGTGCCTGTTCTGAAAGCACAGGATGTAATTGTGGACTGATGGGGCTGTATGGGAGAAGCCTCAAGATGCATTCTGGGAGAAGAGCTTCTTAGCAGGATACTGTGAGCTAGCTGGGAAAATCTGGTGCTCAGGGTTTGGGAGTCTTGCCAGCAGGGCAAGGTGTGAATTAGCCTTGCAGGCACCCAGGGAGACGGGAAGGAAGTGTCACTTGTGAGCTGTGGAAGGATCTGGGAAGATGGACAGGGACAGCAGGGGACATAGCAGTTTTCCAGCCCCCTGTAGCTCTTCTCATCTCTTCCTGTGATGATGAAAGGGTGGAGGACAGGAAGACACAGCTGTTTGAAGGCCAGGGCAGAGGAAAAGTTGGCTGGGAGAAGGCCTTTGTAGATAACTTGGGGTGTGTGTTACAGGAGGGAAGACTACTGATTCCGGTAATAATTAGGCTGCTTATTGGGTGTCTCTTTTTGACCCTTGCTGCTGCTGATGGTTTTGTGCTTTTATACATCGGGGAAAACAGACATCAAAGAAGTTAAGTAGGAGAGAGTACAGTTTGAAATAACAAGTCCCACATCTAAAAAAATTTAAAAAAAAATTCCAAATTTCCTGTGATCTCAATTAACTTGCTTAGCAAGTAAAATTCATGTAAATATTTCAAAATCCATCCCCCGACAAATAGGCAGCTTGAAACCCTTGTACCTGTAAGCATTCCTGGTAAGGAATATCCTACCTGCATATGCAAGCATGCATGTATTCATGTAGATTTGCACATGTAACTGCACATGTTACATATAGGTACATGTAACTGCACCTATAGATGCATGTATGTGTATTCTCAACTAATGTGTGTGACTTACACTAGAGATGTATAAATATGTACATGTCTTAGTTAGGGTTTTACTGCTGTGAACAGACACCATGACCAAGGCAAGTCTTATAAAGGACAACATTTCATTGGGGCTGGCTTACAGGCCCAGAGGTTCAGTCCATTATCATCAAGGCAGGAGTATAGCAGTGTCCAGGCAGGTATGGTGCAGGAGGAGCTGAGAATTCTACATCTACATCTGAAGGCTGCTAGCGGAATACTGACTTCCAGGCAGCTAGGATGAGGGTCTTAAAGCTCACACCCACAGTGACACACTAACTCCAACAGGGCCACACCTTCTAATAGTGCCACTCTCTGGGCCAAGCCAATACAAGCCATCACAGTACACATGGTTACATTTTTCTTTTTTTAGTGCCCAACCCATGGCTGACCACTGTTTGACACTGAACCTGCTAGCTCCTCCCCTAACAGTTTTTGCCATCCCACCTGTGAACTGACCACTGTTGGATTGATTGTACCTCATGTTGTTTGTTCACCATGTGTGTAATTGGTGTCCATGGAGGCTGGAAGAGGGCATTGGATCCCCTGGAACTCCCCTGGAGTTATAGATGGTTGTGAGCTGCCATGGGGATGCTGGGAACTAAACCCTGGTCCTGTCCAAGAACAGCCAGTTGTTCTTAACCACTGAGCCATCTCTGCAGCTCCGAGGTGTACCTTATATGTAGCAGCATTCATGCTTTCTACTAGTACAGTTCTGAGTTTCAACAAATGCATAGAATCATGTAACATACTCTGTATCCTGCTGTCTTAATTCCCATCCAAGCTTTGTGGAACAAATTTCAATATTTTAACATTTATTATGCTATGTTATCATTATTCTGTTTTTTTTTTTTTAGTTATTTAAGTCTTGTACTATGTTTGATTCATCAAATCATCTTAGATGTGTATATAAAAGAAGACTGTAGTATGCATAAAATTAATGCTGTGTATTCCATGGTTTGCCTGTGGCCTATGGCCTCCACTGGAGTCTATGACTTGTTCTCTATGGATAAACAGGAATTACTGTGCTGGTATTTGGATGGATTCCCACTACTGGTGTGTGGGATTCCTTCTAGATAACTGATATTAACCAAATGTGTTTGGTACCTCTTTTCAGGGCAAAGGTTTTTATGTATCCTGTGGTCTTTGTAATTACGTAGCATGTACCCTTTATGGTGATGTTAGTTGTAGGCATAATTTTTTTTGCAACCTACTTTTAATAAGGGTTCAGCCTCTTCTCTAACCCACCACCCAGCAGAGGTAGTGGAAGAGAAAAGTTATTAGGACGTGGGGAAAGTGGACCTGTTCAGTTTTTGGGGGGTGAGCTCAATCTTCTTTGGTATCAGTTGAGTCCTGTAGTAACCACCAAATACAACTCAGCAGCTGCAGACCAGTCCTCTAGGCAGGCAGACAGCACACACAAACTGGCAACTACAAATCAGTCCTTTTGGCAGTCTGACACCAGGCAGGAACCAGCAGTGGTAGCCCAGTCCTGAAGGAATCGCAAGGCTCACCAACTAGCCTGAGGTGAGGCTATGGAAGTGGCAAGCTGCCTGCCACAGGAACCTCACAAACAGTTCCTGGGTGAGCTTCTCG
This sequence comes from Grammomys surdaster, assembly GCF_004785775.1. NCBI lineage: Eukaryota > Metazoa > Chordata > Mammalia > Rodentia > Muridae > Grammomys > Grammomys surdaster. The sequence continues at coordinate 9,531,261 of NW_021604656.1, forward strand.
CAATGGCAGTGTTACGACAAGCTGAGCTCAACGATCCTATGTAAGGCAAACCAAAGCATGCATGTCATTAGCTAATGACAGTGAGGAGGAGCAAACCAAATCTGTGCTCTGTGCTCTTCTCCCAGTGTCTGTGGGATCATATCTATAGTCTTTCACCACTGGTTCTTCTACGTGTTTGCTATATCCAAACATCCTTTCGCCTGTGTCTGCTTTAGCAAGACGTCATTTGACACAATGAACTTCCCAGAGAAGCTAGAAGTTTTCATTTCAGTTGGTGATGCCACCGTCAGTCACGTGAGACCATTCTGGTGATACCTCATCATTACATGATCCTTAATTGGTTTTCACTGTGCTCTCCCATGAGTGACAGACCTTCTTTGGTGTTGAGCAACTTTGGAAATGCTACATAAATATTTCTCTAAACATGCAGAATCCAAACTAAACCATCTCTTTATGCTTCTTTCTAGTCCAGTGATAGTTGGGATTCAGCAAGACTCCTTAGTACTGCTTGATGGGGAGGCAGAGCAGGGCTGGAGCCCCTGAGCGTGTGCGCCTTAGATAGGAGACTGCACACTGGCGGAGTGGGGTGCGTGGTGATGTTAGTTGTCTCTGATTATTATTGTCCATGAATTATGAAGATAAATTCTATTTATGTTCTCCAAAAGCTAAGCCAGATGTGGAGCTTCACACTGGGGGGAGGGAAGTGTCTGCGGGGTTCCTTACTTAGCAGGTTGTTTCTTTTTGATGATGTGGTACTGGTGTCCTAGTGACCCGCACAAGCCCAGAGGCATGTGGAAGGCAGTTATCATTTGAGAAAGGTTTACATTTTCTTGAGTGTGTCTGTCTGGGGTGGGTGAGGTGGGATATGGTCCCCAGCAGGTTTATGTCCTGTACGTTTAGTCCCTAGTGTGGTGGAATTTTGGTAGTTAGAACCTTTAATACATCAGGTCAGTGGGATGTAATAAGGTCATGGGGGAATCCATCTTTATGAAAACATTAACACAGTCATCTCTCATGGGAAGGGACTAATTCCAGACAGAGTGGGTTAACTGGCCCTTTCCCAGTCTCTCCCTTCCTTGTAACCTCTCATTCCTGCCATGGTGCCATCCACCATGTTGAGTATAGCTACAAACTCATCCCCGGTGATGAGGCAGATGGGGTCCCACCAATTTTGTGATTTCCAGTCCTCAGTGTTCCTCGTTGAAGAAATCTCTTCTGTGCATCTAGTCTCAGGCACTTTGTAATAGTAATGGAAGGTGGATTAGAGAGACCCGAGGAGCTGCTTGGTCTCTGGTGCTGAATCTGTCCTCTCAGACCTTAGCAGTCCTCGCAGCATGGTGGGTCCATAAGTCCATGATGGCAGCTTGGCTACCGGAATGTTCCTGCTTTAGCACAGGCGCTCTCTGGGCTGGTGGAGCAGGCCATGTTCTTCTACACCTGTACAGTCTTCATCGGCTAAACCCTAGCGAGCACACACAGCTCGTCCCAGCTGAGGTAGACTCCCTTCCTGGAGTCTGATATCTTCTGAATCCAGGACTTTAAGAAGGGTGATCTGCAGAAAGATCCCCTCAGCCTTTAAAAGACACTGGAGAGGATGCACATTTAGAACTGACTTACATTAACAAGCATCTCAAGACAGCAGCAACCTCGTATTTTTCTTGGAGACCTTCCAAGCACCGAGCTGCTTTTTGAGTTGATACGGGTTGGATTACTGGTACTTCCCTGGGGTGATTCTTCACAGCTCTCTTTTCTTAGAGTGACATCTTAAACACTTACACTTTGAAGCACATTAAGCTTGGAGAAAATCCTAGGCTGGGAAGTGATCTTATGGCGCGGTTCTTGTCTGGAGCTGGTCCTTTACGAACCAGAATGCGGAAATAGCTGATTTTCCTTTGGGCTGCAGTCTGCTGACCTGGAAATGGAAAATTAAGTTTCAGAGACATTCCCATTGCACATGTGCTGCTAATCCCACAGTGTGTCAGACAGCTGTGCGTAATTGGTGTGAGTTCCACGCAGAAAGCCCAATGCTAAACTAATAACACTAAATAGGGTAGTTAAGGCCAGCTGACTGAACACTTGTCTCTATTCGCTCTGAGAAAAGAGATTGTTGTTACACTGAACACACTGATACCCTTTTCATTAAGAGCCATGTTATTGTGCTAGTCTGTCTTTCTGGAATATTCTTCCCCTCAAGAATCACATATTTAGCAATGATCTCCTTCAAATTTTGACTAGCCATCTCTTACTCAGTGAAGCTAAGACTGACTGCTTCATCAAAAGTACCTCTTTTTTTTTTTTTTTTTGCAAAGATGGCAAAATTGTGAAGTCTGAAGCTCCTGCCCTTCCAGGATGTAGTTTAAATGCCTGTGTGGATGTTGTACCTGTCTGTGCAGTCCTGTTTGAGGTATCAGTCAGTGATCTCAAAGCTGGAGGAAAGCTCTGGAGAAGACAGAGCTCTGTATCCCTGACTGCAGATGACATTCTTTACCTACAAGGACTGCAGTAAGGCCACCTGAAGCAAAGGCACACCATGAGTGCTCCTGGAGCAAGCCAAGGGGAGACCTCTGCTCTGTCCCAGGGAAGCCCAGGATCATGGCGTGGTATGATTTCTTCTCCTGGTTCATGTTGTTAGCATTCTGCCTAAACTCCACCCCACAGTTCCCTGGCAACAGCCAGGTAGGCCTGACCCACTGTAAAAGGAGCTGGTTGCCCCCTTCTCCCTCTCTTGATTTCTTGTTTTCTTCTCTCTTGCTTCTTTGCTCTTCCCTTCCTCCCTCTCCCCACATGCTCATGGCTGGCCTCTACTTCTCTACTTTCTCTCTCTGCCTCTCTCTGCCCCTACTACCCTCTTAACTCCCATCCCCATGCCATGAATAAACTCTATTCTATACTATACCTTCGTGTGGCTGGTCCCTCAGGGGACGGGATGTCTCGGCATGGGCCACTGAGACATCCCCTTCCCCTATACCTCGTCACACCCCCATAGAACATATTTTCTCTCTCTTTATCTTTTTATAAACACATCACATCTCTTCTTTCACTTCTGCCACTTTAAATGCCTGGAAAATGTTTGGTGCGGAGGAAGGTCTGGTGCCTCTCCAGCTGTTTGAGCAGTGCTTTCTCACCTACAGAGTCCTCTCTGGAGAACAGTCTCTGAGACCAGTGCACACTGAAGAAGAGGCTGGGTCTATGACCATAGTCAAAGCTACAGCCAGAGCTTTCCTCCCATGTCCTTGGGACTGGGCAGACACAGCCTGCCACTGCCTACCTGTGTGGATTCCGTCACCGTTGCTGCTTTGTGATTGACACTACAGCCATGTAGCAGTTCTCAGAGTGTGAGGAATAGAGTGAGCCTTGACCCTGTCCCCTCAATGTTAGTAGCTGGGAGAAGAGGAAACAGCTGGCTTTCAGTGTCTGGACGGTACCATCCATCCCTGCAGTCAGCCCTCCGTAAGGGGCTTGAGTTTTCAATCTGCAGGTTAACTTTTGAGTTAGCTTTAGGTGGAGTGTCTATGAAGCACAGTGACCAAGCTAGTCACTCTGAGGGTCAGAAAGTGCACTTGCTGTTTTTGACCCATTTTGAAATTGGAAGACGGAGTTATTAATATGTGGCTACAGGCATATCCTCTTAATATTGATGACCAATGACAGCTCCCAGCCGTGATATCTTCAGGAATTCCATAATTATTTCCTTTCGGGGACTGGAGAGACGAAAGTGTGGAGACCTGAGTTGAAGTCTTAGCGCCCATGTTAAACCTGAGCACAGTAGCACATTCCAATCCTAACATTAGGGAAGTGGAGACAGGAGCATCCTTGGAGCTTGCTGGCCAGCCAGTCTGAACTGGTCACAAAAACTAAGATGGACAGTGACTTAGGAAGACTCCTACCTCTCTCATCTCCACATGTATGCATATAGACTTGCACCCACACACAAGAAGACATACTTTCAGACAAAAAAAAAAAAGATCAACTTTTTAATATCCCACCTTCCTTGGGAATAGTGACATCTGGGGAGAACCTAATGAGTACATCTCTGTTACTGGAGTTCTGTAGATGGTGGCCCTCTGAAGAGGACGTGCAGAGGGAACCTTCCTGTGGTGGGTGTGAACAAGCCTCCTGGGAAGACTCTACGGGGTCCTTTGAAGGTCAGCCTCTCTGGAACAAAGGTCGCCAGGAGGGCCAGCCTGGTGACTTCTCAGTATGCAAGCAAGACTGACTCCCTTTCAAAGGAGGTTTTAAAGTAATTTCCTTCCCCAGGGGATGGAGCAGCTGTGAGCCAAACATTAGCATCGGGCCTTTTAAAAATAGAGGCTGATGCATTTCAGAAATGCTTACCCTCTGAACAGTCAAGTGGAAGCATGGATATATCTTAAAGTATTTATCTAATTCTCACGGGAGAGGGGGAGTGCAGAGAGAGAGAGAGAAAGAGAGAGGGGAAGAAGGAGGAGGAAGAAGGAGGAGGAGGAGAGAGAGGAAGAGGAGCAAGAAGAGGAGGAAGAGGAGGAGGGGAGGAGGAAGATGAAGAGAAAGAAGAGGAGGAGGAAGAAGAGGAGGAGGAGGATGGGGGAGGAGGATGGGGATGGGGGAGGAGGACGGGGACGGAGGAGCTTTGCACAAAATGTTCCTAAGGAAAAAGAAGGTCTGATGCTTCTGTTATATAGTATGGTGGGCTGAGTGCTGTCATTTCTACTGCTGTGTGGGTCGGGGCTGGTGTATTGGTGTATTCTGAATTTGTGTGTGTGTGTGTGTGTGTGTGCGCGTGCGCCTGTTTGAGGAGTAGCCTTCTGCTTGCCAGTGGCCGGCTAGGATTGTTGCTGTAGCCTCAAGACATGATACTTGAACATTGGCCTGAATCTTTTCTTGTGTTTGCCTTAGTGAATACACATTAGTTTGTGGCCGGGGAGCACAGAATAGATAGAAAGTAAAAATGGTTATGATGAAAACTATCTGCAGGCTCTGTGTGTACTCGGTAGAGGGCAAGTCTGGGGATGGAGAGGCTTTCAGTTAGTGGATCAGCCAGTACAGGCCTCTGAGTGAACACTGGCAATGCTAGCGTGATCTCCCCGTGGTTTGTGGTTGCAAGGAGCATACGAAGCTCAGAGAAAGTTGCAGATGCTGCGATGCGATAGAGACCTGACTCCCTGGATGAGATCAGCTCAGAGGAACCCCCAAGGCATCACCAGTTGCTGGGATACAAAGCCCTGAGAGAAATACCTGAAAAGGGAGGGAGGGAGAGCTGGTGGGTGCATTCCTGTATCTCAGGATTTGCCAGGGTGAGGTCGGTAAAGTTGGTGAGTTCCAAGCCACTCTGAGCTACACTGCAAGACTGTACCTCATAAAAAAAACAAAAGATGGCAAGATTCAAATGTTTGGTCATTTGCCTTCAGGCTTGGCTAATGCAGAACACCGTGGCAGGAAGTATAGGACAGGAATCTGCTTGTCTGTGGAGGTCAGGAGGCAAAAGAGAAGGGAAGAGATTGGGGTCTCAGTAGACCCTGGGAGGCCACACCCCAGTGACTTGACTTCCTTTGTTCGGGCTCTGCCTCACTAAAGTTCTCACTGTCTCCCGTAGTGCCACCAGCTAAAGGCAAAACCTGTATGAATCTCTGCAGGTCTGTACTGCCAGGACCATAGCAGCTCATTTTTAGGTAGGAGTCTTGACCAGGCGCCATCTGCATTGGCATGATTTTTCAGTGTGTTACCATAACACAAAGCGTACAAGTGTGATGCTTGTTCCCTCCACACAGGCGTTGCTAAGTACTTGCTGTCCAGGTTAGGACTGAGGACACGGTTTATAACCTTATTTTAGTAAGGACGTTGTAGTGTAACTCAGCATGACTGGTGTCCCCTCATTTTTATCTGCAGTTAGCCACACAGCCAGTGACCCCAGGGTCAAATCTGGCTATTCTTGTTGTTTAGAAAGTCAGTATGCAGAGAATTACTTTTTTCATTTTTAAAGATTTATGTGTATGAATGCTCAATTTACATGTACACCAATATAACAGAGAAGAATGTCAGATCATATTACAGATAGTTGTGAGCCACCATGTGGTTGCTGGGAATCGAACTTAGGACCGCTGGAAGAGCAGACAGTGCTCTTAACCGCTGAGCCATCTCTCCAGACCCCACTTTTTTACATTTTTTAAATGGGAAAAATATAAAGAATATTTTGTGATACAAAATTATATGAGAATCTGTTTATTTCGGTATCCAAACATTTGTATTTGGACACAGCTGTAATGTTCTCTTGGTCGGCTGCTGCTTTTGTTCAACCACGGCTGAGCTTCAGGATTGTGACAGAGCTCGTGTCGGCCTCACGGGTGAGTGTAGTGATTGTCCAGGCCTCTCCAGGAAACGTTTGCCAACTCCCTGATTCTTCCTTAGGGTACACACGTAGCGCTGTCCTGAATTATTTGTTTTGAGTTTTGAGATCTAAGATACATCAAGTCATTTCAATGTGAAGTAAAGATCTTACTCTGATCACACTTTCCTGTCCTTAAAAATCTGACCGTGTTAAACATTGCTGTCTACAGCGTTTTCACACCGAGAAAAGGAAAACCACCCTTCCTCTTTTTCTCTCTTTTTTTTTTTGTTCCTGCACCCTGATGTGAAAAAATTCAAATATGCAAAGAAGTTGATTGGCCTGGATACTATCTGTATGTAAAGGAGTGGGTTGTCCATAAAGGGAGAAAGTCCTTGAGAACCTGCTAGGAAGGATGGAGAGTAGTAAGGAGCACACATGTGCGTGCGCACATAAACACACTAAACACACACACACAACTAAAAATAAAATAAGTCTTGAAAAAAGAAGAAAGAAAACTTGCACTAAAGCCATGTCCTGGGGACACAGTAGGCAGATAAGATCCCTTACCCTCTCCCTTCCTTCTTCCCTCCTCCCCTGCCTTCTTCCTTCTTTTTCCTCCCTCCTTCCCTCCTTTCCCTCCTTCCCTGCATTTCTCCCTCCCTCCGTACTTTCTTTGATATATTATCATTTCTGATGTCTTGTAGTAGAAGCTACCTTGGTAGGTTTTGTGACACCCATTCCTGTGTCAGGGGAGCTCGGGACATCTGGCTTCTTCTAAAGGCTGTTAACTGAGAGCTGGCCTCAGGCAGCCTCTCCTCTCCCTGCACATTCCCTTCTCCTAGAACCTGAGTCATTGAGAGGATATCAGCTAAGCGTGTTCAGTGCTCCAGTCAGCAGACACCTTTAGAGGATAAACCAGCTTTGATTTACACGCATTTCTCTTGAGACCCTTGTTTGAAAAATGGGAAGTGTTCTTGATTGATCCTCTTGCTATAACTGATGCCATTGTTTAATGCATTTCCAGGGCACTTTGGGAAGACATGCAATTCAGGAAATTATTAAAAACCAAATCCTCCATCAAGTCCTACCTTGTGAAGCCCGCTGAATAATGTGGGTGGATAAACAGACAAGGGGAGACATCTTTTCTTTTATGATTGTCCAGTTCAGGGGAAGTGCTGTTGTTTTCTGCCTGTGGTAATGGTAGTGGTCACTGCTGGCCCTGAGAAAGACATCCCTGGATTACTGTTCCCTCAGCATGACCTGAGCAATGCCTCATGTCCAGAGCTTCAGGCAGGATCTAGTGCCCAGTGGTTCTTCTAGAGGAATTGAGCAGATATAAGTCACACCATACGTATGATGTGACTTTTAAAAGGGTGTAAAATTGAAACTGCTCTTCAGAGGATCAGAGTTGCCCACTGTAAATGACTGCCACTTGTAACTCTAATGTGGTGGTCGTGCCTGGAAGGATGCTTTCCTTCTATCAATGAACCTGTGTCTCTGGTTCACTGACATGCGTCCTTCCTCAGACTCACGTGTGCCTTTGTTTTGCAGGAGTGGCCTCGGATATGTTACAGGAGTACAGGCTCATAAGCTTTACTGATTCTTTATAAAATTGTTGCATAAAATATATACTTTTTTCAATAAATGCCCTTCTCCAGAGATGTGTGCATATTTGAGACCCTTTTATATGTTTCCTTGTATGCAGGGGAGGGAGAGTGGTCACATAAAACAGAGCATAGGCCGGTGGTGCTGGTGGTACTGATTGGCCTCACATAAAAGGATTCATCCAAGTGGTTTATTTTTATTTTGCTAACTTTTGGTCTTTCTGGAGATGAAACCTAGAGCATTCTATACACTGAGCGTGCCCTGTACCACTAAGGAGGCCCTCACTTCCAACCTTAGGTATTTACATCTTTCTTCCTTCTGCCTGTTATCGTTTCACAATTTCTACACCAGAAGAAATGGACAAGGGGTCACCCCTGTCTGTCCTTGGGGTTCCCATCCTCACTTGCCTTCTTCCTATTCAGTTGGGTCCCAGGGAGCCTTCCAGGTCAGCAGTCATGGAACACACAACCTCTGGGTTTAGGACAGAGGTCTCAGCCTGTACTTCTTCCAAGGTTTGGTGTGTTTTCTCCTTTTCTCTTTGGATCTCCACAGCACAGAGGGATTACAAATGTGTCCCTGCTATGAGACAGCACAGACTGTGTAACTCACCCCCTATCCCCGTCTACAAACCAAAGTGTTCTGGTGACACTGAGGAAGGAGCTTGTGGCTCAGAGGTGACTCCTGAGACAGGCACTTTCCTCCAGGGAAATGCTCAGGAGTTCAAAGCTTTTATCTGTCTGGACTGACGTAAAAACCAAGAGCCTAAATTCTGACATTTGAATTGACTGGGAACAAGAGGACAAATCCACAAGTCATTCGGGAATTGGAAAATGTTTCGGAGACAATAGTTTTAATTGAATCAATAAATAATTCAGTAATAAATAAGGCACTCCAATCAGTTCTGGCTCCCTGGTTCCAACCCACGGGACTATACAAGCCTTAAATAAAATCAGTATTGGGCAGTGTTTCCTTTGTTTCTCATAATGCTAAATTTCTTACCTTTATTTGTTTTTTGATCATCTTGAATGGGCACAATAACAATACAAATCCAAGGATAGGGAATAGTTTTTAATTATCCTGTCTTTTTATACTTTGCTTATGTATTAGTATAGCTTTATGATCTGGAATAGCTGTGACGTGTGTGTGTGTGTGTGTGTGTGTGTGTATGTATGTGTGTGTGTGTAGCCTCGGATGTCCTAGAACTCAATCTGAAGACTACGTCCAACACCACTACCTGGCTAAGAATAGTCGTTTTAAATTAAATTTTACTTTGAAAACCTTGAAGTTAAAGAAATGCTCTCTTATTTAAGATAAAGTATTTTATTTATGTGTATGTGTGAGTGAATGGCGTATGTATGTGCATCCAGAGGCCATTTGATCTCTTGGAGTGGAGTTACAGACAGTTGCAAGCTGACTGTGGGTGCTCGGAGCTGAATTCAGTCCTCTGGAAAAGCAGCAGGTGATTGTAACCACTGAGCCATCTCTCCAGCCCAGGAAATGCATTCTCACTGGACTTGAAGCCTCCAGGAGCCAACAGATATCAACAGTTATGTAGCAAATCCGTTTGTCATGGTGTATGTGCAAAAGCAGATGGCGACGACGACGGTAGTGATGATGATGCGTGTGTGTTTGTGATGTGTATACTGTGTGTAATGTGTGCGGTGTGTCTGTATGTTTACGTTCTGTTGCGGTTTCTGTGTATGGCATGTGTAGTGCCTGATTTTATATATATGTTGTTCGTGTAGCATGTGGCAGTAAGCGCTATGTGTGTTTGTGTCTGAGCGAGATTGATGTGACATGTGAATTTGGGCATTTGGTTATGGAGTATGTGATAACATACGCTGGGTTCATGTGTGTATGTGCGATTGCTGTGTACATGCTCATGTGCATGAGCATCTTGTTTGTGTATGCCAGTTCATGGGATAGATAAAGTATGCATACTCGTAGGTTTGTGTGCCTTCCGAGGAGGCAGGAAGAAGTCCAGAAAGGATGCTCGTCTAAACCTGCTTCTGATGGAGGAGGCTTCTGAAGTGGCTATGAAATCCAAGCATCTGTAAAGTTAGAAGACAGCCATGGTGAGGACCAGATTGGTTCCAGGCCGAGGAGGAGTTGCAGCCTGGTGATATCAGGTCCCTAAAGCTATAAACATCAGAGAGCAAAGCCCCAGGCAAACTGGGGGTTGGGGAGCTGTGGTGTGTTCCATCCTGCCCGTGACAGCCATGACTGCAGCCTCCAACCCCACCCCATGGCAATCCCAGCTGCTTCACTGGTTAAAATGCTTTGTAGCTGCTGATGGCTTAAAGACTTCAGTATCTTCCCAGCTTTGCTTTAAGGTCAGGAGGATTCTAATTAAACCCAAGGCTGCAATCTCCGTGTCAGCATTTAAATGAGCACCGAGGCCATCCTTTCGGGATCTTCGCAGAGGAAATCCAAGATGATAATTTCTCACAGAAGTATTGTCTAATAATTGAGCCAAATAGTAGCCCTAGAGAATGGCTCAGGGTCTGCTCTTTTGAAGTACGTTGTAAAACGACAGACTTTTCCTCCAGTACACAGCAGCCATTAGGAAGAAAACTGCTATCATCTTCGCTTCCCGTTCTTCTGCCACCCAAAGAGGTTGGTCATCCTTGTCCCGTTATTTCCTGTGTGGCTGAGTGCACTGGCTTGGCTTGCAAATCCACGTCCTATTGTAGGTGGGACGGCTGTGGCGGCGATTGCCCTTCTGGGCTGTTATCTTCTCTCTGAAGGCCTCTATGAATCCCAAAACCTCCAACTACATGCCCATTTGTCTACATGCCCTGTTATTAGGGCAGAAGTTTAAACACAATTCTTTGAAAACAGTAAATCAGTGAGACCCAGTATTTATGCCAATGGCTTACAGCTCAGAAGTTCTGGTGATTTTCTGAGAGCCGTCCCACATTGCAGAGACAACTGTGGCCGAAGAACGGAAGTATAGCCCTTCATCCGATTAACAAAGCGTCGATATTACTGTAAATGAAAATAAAACAGATCACAGGACCACAATGGATTGTTTAGTTTTATAAACAGTCTGCTGACTTTATTCTGCTTCAGGAATTAAGTGTACTGCCTCTTTGATTGTTAGACTGCCCATTTGGTTAAATTCTGAGAAGTATGTCTCGCTACCCCTCTGAGCCATATGGAGAAGCTGTGCTCTCCATGTCAGCTTAAATTAAGTCTTTTGAAAATGGGAGTTACAGAATCTTAGAAGAGTTACTGGCAGCTGTGGTGGTGGACGCCTTTAATCCGAGCACTCAAGAGGCAGAGGCAGGAGAATCTCTGGGAGTTCGAGGCTAGCTTGGTCTACTTAAAGAGTTCCAGGTCAGCCGTGACTTCACAGGAGACCCTGTCTCTAAACAATTACTGAAGTTTAAGACAGTTGTTTCATTATTATTATTGTTGTTGTTGTTTGTGAGTAGGATTTTTTGGTTTGGTAGCTCTCAGGATCCTCATGCAGGACTCCAGGTTTGTATTATGTCACCAGGCTCGATGTCTGTTTTCTAACTTAGGATGTAGAGAGAGCTATGGAGTTTAGGGTGCTTAGGTTGCACTTGCCTTTCCTGACTTCTGCTAAGTCAGTTTAACCTCGGCTGCCAACAGGATGTTGTGTGGCTGTGGAGAACCAGCCCATGTTGTGCCCAGCCGCAGTTGCTTTGAGCCTCACTGCGAGCCTCTGAGTGCCTATGTCTTGATCATGTTCATGCTTAGAGCATGCCTTTATCATTCTTATGCTTAGAGCATGCATGACACATGAGTAATTGTTGAATATAAAATTCAGGCTGAGGCGGACGGATCACAGAAATTCATTCTCAGCTTTTAAAATAAACTTCACATCCGAGTGAGTGTGGCTAGAAAACATGCCTTCAGACCTCAGCCCATTTTGATTACGACACTGGGGTTTCCAGACTGGAAAAATACTCACGTGTGTCCATTGCTGTAAGAAGGCAAAATTAGAGCATCAAGTAGAACATCCCTTTTAAAGATTTTTTTTTTTTAGCTTCATGCACCCCACTTCAATCTTCCGAACATGCGCACACATATGAAGGCACAGCCCCCACTGTGTGTTTGTGGAGATTAGATCATGTTATATATACATATTATCTAGCAATTTATTTTTACTTAACAATAGAGTCCAGGTGGCCTTTGAGACAAGGCTATTGCTGTAGATCTAATCCATCAAAAACGCTTGAAGTGGGCAGGAGTGATGGCTCAGCAGTTAGGGACACTTGCTTGGATTTGTTCCCAGCACCCCTGTGGTAGCTACACTGCCTATAACTCCAGTTCCAGGGAATCTGATGTCCTTGACCCCTGTGGACAGCAGGCATGTATATGGTGCACGGACATACACCCAGGCAAAACATGGACACACATGAATATGCATAAATAAAAAAACCTAATGTTATATTCTATTAAAATAAAGATAATTAAATCAATTCATTATATTCTTTTTTATTGGATATTTTATTTATTTACATTTCAAATGTTATCCTCTTTCCTCATCCCTCTATAACTCCCCTATCTCATCCCTCCTCCTCCTCCTTTTTGCTTTTATGCCATTTTAATTACATGCAAATATTAAGATCAGTTCTAGGTTGAAGAACTAGCAATACAATGGATGCACATAGTTAAGGAACAAGCTAGACAATAAACACAAATAGTCAAAGGACAAGCAAGGCAATAAACAAAGTCCCATGATAACTCCTATAATCACTGTTTCTAAGGGCTTATCAGGATGACCAAAATATCTGAGCCTACTTCCCTGTCCTAGCCCAAAGTCATTTTCATGCCTGAAGCCTACTTCTTTGTTCTAGCCTAAGATTTAGATTCCTGCCTGAAATTACTTCTTTGTTCTAGCCTAATGTCAGATTCCTGCCTGAAGCCCATTTCCTTGTCCTTGGCCAATGTCAGATTCCTGCCAAGCATCCCCAAAAGCTTTCCACTTGTCCCCCTTTTTTATTTCATTAACAAGACTGAGCCTGTCTTAGGTTGTTCTGACAAGAATGCCTTCCTTACTTGTCGTGGAATATGCATTATCAAAAGCAGTGCCATTCTGTCTTAGATTGTTAAGGCTCTGTGCAGAATCTTACCCGTCCTTGGCTTGCCAGCCTGTTAAATTAATAACTCTGTCTAGGGGCCTCATATTCTTTTTAGTGGATTTTTCGAGGTAGTTATTTTTATTCCTTTGAGAATCTCATACGGTATTGATTATGTTCACTTCATCTTTGCCCCTTAGCCCCTCCCAGATCCATCCTCCCCTTCATACCTACTTTTGAATTTAAGAACCCATCTACTACTTTGTGCTGCCCATGTGCAGGTGTGGGGCCGCTTGCTGGGGTACTCCACCTGCCAGCAGCCACTCCCCAAAAGCTGTCATCTGTCCAAGGCTCCCCACTTAACTCATGAACCCTTCTCACTTCATGATAGAGTGTCCTCTGGCTTGAATTTATGCAGATCTCATGCAGGCATCCATGGCCACTGTGAGTTCATGAGGGAGTGGTCTTGTCGTCCCAGAAGACACTGCTTTGCTCTGCTCCTCCCTGCCTCTGGCCCTTAAATCTTCATGCCCTGTCTTCTGAGACGGTTCCTGAGCCCCATTTGTGGCTGAACATCCTCCAGTTACTTGTTCTCTTCACTTTGACCAGCTGTAAGTTTCTGTATTAACCACCATCCACTGCGTCAAGAAACTTCTCTGATGAGGCCTGAGAGCTGCATGTATCTACAAAAAGAGGTTTTTACATTTCTTAATTGTTTTAAATAATATGTGTCTGTATGTAGGATCTACATGCAAGGGCAGATGCCAGAGCTGTGGGATCTCCCTGGAGTTGGAGTTGCAAGTGGTTTGGCATGGATGCTGGCTACAGTGCTCTGCCATAGCAGCGTGTTCACTTAGCCACTGAGCCAGCCTTTCGGCTGCAGGCAGAATATCTTTTTATTTAAATGAGTATTGTTTGCTATTTTTATTCCTTGAGGACAGTTTCTGGCTCACACTTACCCTGAAGAATTCACATTCATTCCAAGGGTCAGTGGCTTTATTTTTTTCAATGCCAGAGGAATAATGGAGAGCGTCACCACAGCCTGCTGTAGATCAGAGCAACATGTGACTTCTGGAAATAGGCTTCAGTATTTAGGCAGAGAACAAATGTAGAAAAGGAGTATGAGTTTGTCTTCAGATTGGCAATGGCGTTACGAAGTGTTAGAGTCTCTCAAGGGCACACTTTCACAAACCACCTTTTACGTACAAATCAACATACAGTTGTGACTTGCATAGCTGTTGTTATTGCTATTTTGATAGATTTGTTGTCGTTAAAATCTGTTGAATGTGCCTGTGTGTGTGTGTGTATGTATGTTTGTGTGTGTATATGTTTGTGTGTGTGTACTTAGCATATGTGTTCGTGTTTTCCCAATTTGATGCAGTTAAATCTGTTGCTTGTATCTCTCTTCAGGTAAGACTTTGACTTTGCTCATCTTTAAAATGAGGTTGTTCGTTATTAGCCAGCATGGAAGTGCAAAGTAAAATCACTTTGAGATTTTTATCTCAGCCTATAAAATCAAATAAGAGCAGATGCTTGCAAGGTTCTGGGGAAAAGAACTCTTATTCACTATTGGTGGAAATGTAGACTGTACAGCCATTATAAAGACCAGTAGGAAGCTTTCTTAAAAATGTTAAAACAGGGGACTGGAGAGATGGCTCAGTGGTTAAGAGCACTGAGTGTTCTTCCTAAGGACCCCCTGTTTAATTCTCAGCACCCACATGGCAGCTCACGACTGTCTGTAATGATGAGACCTGACACCTTCACCCAGGCATACATGCATATAAAAAGCCAATGTGAAAAGAAAAGAAAATAAAGAAAAGGTCAAAGGTTAAAGCAGAACTACAGTTTGACTCAGCTATACCACTGCTAGGCATATGCCCAGAGGACCCTATGGCAATGATAATCTACATGTCTGTGTTCATTGCTGTCCTATTTGCAATGACCAGAAAATAGAATCATCCTAGATGTCTATTAGCTGATAATGAAAATGTGCAGAAAAAGAGAAACTATGAAATTTGTAGGAAAAGGGATACAACTGGGATTACAGTGTGGGGTGACCCAGATCCAGAAAGACAAGTGTTGTATGATCTTTCTCCTAGGCAAATCCTAGCTTTGAATTTAGAGTTCTGCATCTAAACCTAAATGCACACAGAGTCACCGCCAGACCTCAAATAACATGTCTGTCACCCTTGTCAGGGCAGAGCTTGTGGACATCTATGAAATAATGTCATAATTACAGATAGTGATTCTTGTAACTCGGCTAGTTAGCGTGTCTTCCTATAATTAAACACTGTCATCAGACTGTATAGTGGCAAGAGAAAATGAGTTATTTCATTGCTTCTATAGTGAATCATGTAGACGGTCTATGGGAATTATTTTTTTTTAACAGTTATGATTTAGGATATGGCATATGGTATATGAAGCAAGTTTGAGATGCAGCGTAAAAGACATTTAAAAATACTAGTTAGTTTTCATTGTATGCAAAACAGTGCTTCACTGTGACCGAGATGGTTCAGCTAAGGCTCGGCAGAACCAGTGATGGAAAGGATTTTTATCACAGGAAGAGGGGTGAGAGGAAGTGGGATGCCTAATCACTAGCTAAGTGGCATATTGTTTTTCTTTCTCCATACACAATTAACAACTTTTTACAGGGACAGGTCCGGTTGCTTAAAACTACTGACCTCCCTCCTCTATTCAAGATAGAGTCTCACGAAGTCCAGTTTGGCCTGGAACTCTTTGTTATTGTGGGTGACATCCTGACTCCACTTCTCGCCACACCCAGGTTGTGTGGTGCTGGGGACAGAATCCAGGGCTTCTTGCACGTGAGGCAAGATACTTGGTCAACCAAGATACACCCTGTCTCCCACTCACAGCCCTGAACTCTATTTCTTTAAGTGCATTGACGGGGATTTTCTGAAGACAGAGGCGCACTCTGATGTAGTTAGTAAGAGTAACACAGCCAAGAATGATCTTCAGGATTGTCCTACCATGTCCCCCTGTGTTTTCTTTGATGTCATTTGTCCTTATCTGAGGAATTCTACTGTACAGTTCGTGAACTGGGTAAGGTGATACGCACTCAGGGAAAATTTGAAGGAATCTCTTTTTATATGACCAGAATTAATGCACCATAACGATGTGAGCTTGGGTCCGGCTTATTATAAGTCAGTGCCAGAGGTTTTAAGGGCGAAGGACTCTGAAGACATTGCGTGAGCTTAATTAGTGGTTTCTGTTATTTAATGGCAAGCTAATGTTGAGATAACAAAGGTGTACATTGTAAATATAGAGTGCCTCGTGGATCTGGCTACGAAATGACCTCAGGTATATGACCTCTCCGAAGAGGATCACACATGAGTGAGTGTGTCGTAGATTAGCTTAAACAGTATTAGTAAGACAGTTTGTCACTCAAACTTAAACATTAAAAAAAAACCCAGTAACTATTTTTATGAGTCTGGGTATTTTGCCTACATGTAAGCCTTGTGCACCATGTATGTGCCTGTGATCTACAGAAGCCATAAGAAGGTGTTGGATCCCTTGGAACCGTGTTACAGACAGTTGTAAAGCTGCCAAGTGGGTACTCAGATAGAACCTGGTCCTCGGTAAGAGCAGCCAGTGTTCTTAACAGGTCATCTGTCTCTCCAGCCCCTTATTCCTCAAGGTTTAGAAAAATCAAGGGAGCTGGGGATGGGGATTCTGCACTAGCTCTGCGAAACTTGACTCAGGATTTTTGTTTTGTCGTCATTTATTGACATGAAGATAAACTAGTGAGCTTCTAAGATCTTTAGTTTTTGACTATGGTTTTCAAGGACAGGGGAAAAGCATCATAAAGCTTATATCTAAAGAACGTATGGATTTCATGGGCATATGCCTGTAATCCCAACACTGGTAAGGTAGAGGCAGGAGGATCAGAAGGTGAAGGCTATCCTTGGCTATTTAATGAGCTCAAAGCTAGCCTGAGCTACATGAAACCCTGTCTTGAAAGACTCAAAATATGTAGATAGATAAGTAATAATTTGTAGTGCCTGGGAATATGTGATCATGTTTGATCATGCTTGTGTGCACAATTGTGTCTATGCATGCATAGTAATATATGGTTTATCTGTATGCATAGTATGTTTATACATACCTTCTGGAAAACTTACCTAGAAGCTTTTTCGAGATACAATCTGCACATTTCTGAAGGCAAGGGATTTCGAAGTGCAAGTGACTACAACTTTATTTGTTTATTTATGATTTATTACTTATGAGATAGGATCTCACTCTATAGCCCTGGATAGCCTGCAACTCATTATGTAGATCAAGCTGGCTTCAAACTCATGGTGATTCTCCTGTGCTGACACTAAAGGTGTGCACCACCATGCCACACTTCGACATTTGTGTTTATTAGTAAGGTCCTGGTGGTCCCTACAGGTAGCGCTCTTCCCAGCCTCTGCTTGGGGAGAGATGGATTAAATACACATGACTTCAAACTGGGACTGTAGGGAAAATAGATAGTGATAATTTTTCAGCGAGCGCTTAATAGCAACATAATGTTAGTCTCCTTCCTATGCTGCAAGATTCAGGAACGGCATTTTGCTAGCTGGAAAGACTGAGAAATATCGCCGTTCCTAAGCTTCGTGTTCTGGCAGCTAAGCCATTGCACATACCCTGTCAGACGTGAGAAGGAACCTCTTCATCTTCAGCAGTGTGGGTGGTACCATTCCCTGGGTGACATGGAGCATTCGATTGGTTGCTTTGGATGTTTGCCTTCCTACGTTGAAGATGCCGTCAGCCTCCATATAATTTTGCCACAAATATGGAGCATTTAGACCAGCTGAAGCCAACATGCCCCACCCCCACTTTCTGTTTTTAAGACAGGTTCTCACTGTGTAGGCCACCCTGAGCTAACTCAGCAGAAGTTTTACCTGCCTCTACCTCTCGCATGCTGGGATTAGCAGCCTATGGGATCACACCCAGTCACTTATGACTTTTTACCACTGATTCTAGGCTGCCAGGAGGCTGGTGTTTCTCTTTGTAGGAGAGCTTTCTGGGGAGTTGTGACAAAGTGCACTATGAACTTTAGAAATAAATTTGGAGCAGACCACCAAACTGCTGTTAATAATCTCCTCTGGCAGCTACTTGAGATGTCTGCAACTCCCACAGTGCACAGGTATCAGTGTGTTTGGAAGTTACTCTCCTGCTCTGCTGTGGTGGTCCTCTGAGAAGTCTGAGAGGCTGGGTATGATGGAGGCAAACTGCCTTAGTGTGGCTTTTTGTTTTAATCCAGGTACAGCGAGGGCCAGCATGACAGAGACCTTTCTGTCAGTGGAAAGAATGCTCACAGCTCCCAACAGGACATGGTCCTCTGTGTCACATAGGGTGGATCAGGAGGCAGTGTGAGCCAGACTAAACATTGATAACAGCCTCTATGGTGATTTCTGTAGAAAGGAAGAGGCCGGGCAGGAAGCAGGCTTTGGCCTGGATGGACTGAGTCATGTCAGTGGGCATTGGTACATGGAGTGGAGGGTATACTTTACCCTAGGAGGACTGGGCAGGGGGACTTGTGGCCTGAAGGTACAGACTGGGATGGGACTGTGGGTTGAGTGTGCAGGAGAAGAGTGTGTGAGCATGTGTGGTAGCCATGCTGGCAGAAGGGCAATGGCTGTCTCTCAGCATAGACCAGCCCTGGGAAGAGCAGCCATCCTGAGGCCACAAAGGGTTCCAAATTAAAGCTTCTGACACGCAGACAAAACGAAACACCCAGAGAGTCAGAGGGTGGTTGGTTCAGATGAGAGAGTGAGGAGAGGCACCTCCTATTCCCTATCCTGTCTCTTCCGTCCTTTTCTCTCCATCCAATTCCCTCTCACCATTGTGTGAGCTACGTTTCTCTTATTCTTGTGTCTCTCAGCCTACAAAGTATAAGCTTGGTAACACGATCAATAAAAGACATTTGGTAATCAGAAAGAAGAATTGGATTACACTGTTTCTTTCTTTCTCTTTTTAAATTCATACCAAACACAAACTACTTGCTTGATTCTCCAACAGCAACTAATCTTAAGAGATCCAGAAAGTTGGGAAAATAGCTCAGTGGGTACAGTGGGAAGGCCTAAGTTCACTTACCAGAACCCTGCAGAAAAATAAAGCAGATGCTAGTGACCCACTGGACTTGTATTTCCAGCCTGGTGGACACAAATAATTTCTGGTGTCTACTGGCCAGCACAGCCTATGTGGCAAGTTCCAAGCCAATGACATGCACTTTATCAAGAAGCAAAAAGGTAGATGGTGCCTGAGGAAAGAAAACCAGGGTTGTTCTCTGGCCTCTACCCCTAGGGTAGACATGCACACACAGAGATCTTCAGATCTTGAACAGCTCAGTAAGATTACCCCTTACTCTGGAGACAAGTGGGCAGTGTTCTTTCTGAGTCAGTGTACCCTCTGAGCTAGGTCCTCCTCATCCCTAGGGGGCGCAGTGAAGACTTTACTCCTGGTAGACATGTGGGTAAGACCTGGTGTATAGGTCTGTTCCCGGCCTAGGTCTCCCATATATGTTTCAGGTTCTATCTGGATCTTCTTTGGGGGAGCTGGCAACAAAGTTGAGGCTCTACAGGAGGTGGTATAGAATGTCCCTTTGCGAATTCACCCCACTGCGTGAAATTACTTCTTGTGCAGGTGGCTGGTTTGAGATATTTTAAGAATGGACATCTCTGGTGAAAAGGAAAAGGTCTTAATGCCATGGTTTCCCTCTTCTCCTTTTGAACAGGCATTTCCTATGATTCAGTCTGCCTGGTCTACTTTAAAACCGGTACCATCATGGGTATGGTTTGACCTCATTAAAACTCTTGAACAGCTCAGTAATTTTCTCACACGAGTGGGTTAGCTGTCTCAGACGTCAGGCCCTGTCTCTCCTCTTCACACCTGCTTCTCTCCCTTTCCACTTTTCTTGTATGTCTGCAGCAACACATGGTCCCCAAGCAGATGCTGGCATCATCTTGGTTTCTGGAACCAATGAAGCCAAACCATCGTTTTCCTTTCTCCATAAATTACCTAGTCTTGGGTATCCTGTTTTACCTTAGTGGAAAACTAATTAAGACACCTCATCTTGTTAATATAGACTTTTAAGGCCATTTTGTGGTTTGCCTGTGTGGTTAATAATGAAATCCTTAACGATACAAAGCCTGACAGCCCATTACCAGGGACAGTACTGGAGAAGAGTGGCGGGGAAACAGTCCTTTATTCCGGGGAAGCAGTCCTTTATTCCTCAGCATTGGTGAGAAATGACAGGATGGGAACAAGGCTCCCAGAACTGCAGATGACAAGAGGAAGAGCTCAGGCATCAGAGAGCAGTGAGCACCATGACCCTCTTCAGGGCAGACTCAGTCCTGATATGGTGACACAGAGAAGCTGTAACCAAACCAGAGTGACTGCAGAGCCGAGAGCAGGGCACTGTGAAGATAACCAACTCGGTTTTCTGTCTTCTCTGAGTCTTGGAGCTTGGCTGATAGATACAGGGAGAGTCTAGCCTGCCTCAGATGCAAGGCTCAGATGCCTCTGTGGCCGTCACAGCTGGGATCTAGATGAGCAGCTACACTCTGCAATAATCTCTGCTGCCAGGGTGAGGAGGTCCTGTGATACCCAAGATCAAATTCAGACAACCAGGAGGAGACTTGCCTGGTCAGCTCAGCTTTCAGCCTGCTAGTCTGGGAGATGTGATACTGTGGAGGGTATGTCTGACCTTAACAGTCATTCCACATTCTCCAAGGCCAGGTTGGGAGTCTGGAACCTAGGCAGGACGGCCAGCAGGCGGGTAGTGCTGCCCTACAGGAATCTCTCTGTTCTAACCCTGTTGTTCAGTGTAGCTCTTGTGGCTCTCTGGACCTGGGATATCCTTTGGGACCTTGCCAAACATCCCACAAAGGATGAGGGAAGGGTTTTGCAAGAAGACAAAATGTACCAGCCCCACCCATGATAGGGAAATAGCTCTAAACTAGGGTGGGTGATACTCAAAGCGTGCAGACTCTGTTCCTGGAGCACCCTGGCAGACACCAGCGTGGGGACATCTCTGTGCCCAGTGCAGGGAGAAAGATCAACAATTGTCTTCCTGTGGTGAAATGTACCATTTTGACCACTTTTAAATACATAGCTCAGTGTCATTTCCTCACAGGCTTATGTGTTTGAGTAATTGAGTCCCCAGGAGGTGCTGTTTGGTGAGGTTGTGGAACCTTGGAAAGTACAACTTTATGGGAGGAAGTGCGTCACACTGGGCTTTGAGGTTTATAGTGTCTCTCTACTTTCTATTCAGTGTCTGCTTCCTGTTTCCCTGGAGACATAGGGAGGTAAGGAGTCATAGCAAGTATGCTCCTGTTCCACCCCTTTGCTGCCAAGATTGAATGTGTCTCCTCAAACCTTGAGCCACATAGATCCTTCTTCCTGGAAGTAGCCTTTTTCAGGTGTTGTAATCCAGTGATGGCCTGGTTAATTTTTGGTCAACTTGACACAAGCTAGAGTTATTTGAGAAGAGGGAACCTCAATTAAGGGAATGCTCCCACCAGGTTGGCTTGTGTTTTCTTGCTTAATAATTAATATGGACAGTGCTACCATTGAAGAGGTGGGCCTGGGTTGTATAAAAAAGCAGGATGGGCAAGCCATGAGGAGCAAGCCAGTAAAGCAGCACCCCTCCATGGTCTCTGCATTGCTGCTTCTGTCTCCAGGTTCCTGCTGGGTTTGAGTTTCTGCTCTGACTTCCTTCCCTCAGTCATCGAGTGTGACCTGAGAGTTGTAAGTTGATAGAAACCTTCTTCTCCCTGTGTTGCTTTTGGTCTTGGTGTTTATCACAGAATCCTTAACTAACAGAAGCAATGAGTAGGGCAGCCAGCCGTGGGCATGGTGTGCAGTTGTTACCTCTTTCTACAGGACTGTATCATCCTCCTAAAATGAAACTCCTCACTGAGCACTAACTCAGCCCATGGCTGCGAACCCATAACAGCTGCCATTGTACCATCTCAGTCTGATTTTAAAGCTAATTTGGAAAGATGAAATCTAGTCCTGTGTATTACTGATATTAGGTTGCAACAGGGTAGCCAGGCAAGGGACCAACAAAATCCTAGTTTTCAGACTGTTTTCATATGTGCACAGGCATGTTCCTATGTATCATAATAGGCACACACAGATTAGAGGCCAACCTTGTTTGTCAGTCTTTGCCTCCATGAAATATGTAATTGTAAAGATTAAAAGCTAATATCTGTATATGAGAGAGACCATGCATGCAATGTTCGTCTTTCAGAGTCTGGGTCATCTCACTCAGGATGATTATTTCCTGATTCATCCACATACCTGAGAATCTAAATGGAGTTATTCTAAAATGGAGAGACAATACCCCAATTAGACAACCATATGCTACGAAATAAAACCTCAGTTCCAATAATAGATCACATCTAATGGGATCCATCTTTCTAGTTGTTGGCCCATAAATCCTCCAAACATTACAGGTTGTGGGCATTGCTGTTTGTTACCCTCCATAAGTTGATGGCATGACCTTGTGACAGAAGACACCACATGGTTGAGTCACAGAATGTGGAGAAGTCTGGCTGGTGCTCAATGGAAGCTTCATCTCTACTGGAAGGTGAAGAGGTGCTAGAGGCAGAAAGTAACCATCGGTCTTCCTGCTGTAGACCCTGCAAGCTACACTGATGCCTAGAGAGGCTAGGGAGAGATGGTTCAGCAGTCAAGATCACTCATTGTTCTTGCAGAAGTCCCAAGTTCTGGTTTCCAACACCCAATACTCATGTTGGGTGCCTCACAACTGCCTGAGTGAAGAGGGATCTGACAACTTCTTCTGGTTTTCATGGACACACACAGACATACACATATACACACAGAGACACTCCTCACCCAGACAAACACACATGCAGACACAATCCCCCATAGACATGCATATATACATGTACATACACATACAGGCACACACATACATACGTTTATCCCCCAGACATATACAAACACACAGAGAGGCACACACACACACACACACACACACACACAGAAGCATACACACACTCATATACACAACTAAAAATAAGTAAAAACTAAGTTGGAAAAAAAGTAAGAAAATCACATTCCAAGGCATCACGTTGGCAGTGTGTATATTTTCATCCAAGTAGCAGTGTGCACAGAGACCTGCCAAAGTTTGCATTTGATTTGTTTTCAGTAATTTCTAAGATTTTCCTGCCTTCCTTTCCCTACTGCCTCTCTCCTCTCTTTTTCTCTCTTTCCCTCCTCCCCACTCCTTGTTTGCTTCCTCTTCTTCTTCTTCTTTTTATTTATTTATTTTTTTTTAGGACCTCTTAGCTCTCAATCTGCCTGCCTCAGCTCTCCCTTGTGCTGGGACTATAGGTATGCACCACCATTCCCAGCAAAGGAACTTGTTCCTAGAGTGCTCTTAGGCCATGCTCTTAAGGATTTGCATGACTGACTGTGGTTTACAAAAGGGTCATTGTTCTTGTCTCCTGCACTGTCCTGAAGAGTTGTTATTATTTTAGCTTAATAGCAATCATTAAAGACTAGGGAAGTATCAGAAGCAGCGGCTGAAATAAAATGTAATACAAAATTTGTGTCTTATTCATTGCTTCTAGAATATTCAGGAGCCAGAAGGGTACAGCACAGTGTTAGAGTGTTGGACTGACATGAATGAGCTACTGTTCCATCTCCAGGACCTTAGTAATCAGTTTCACCAAGATTCACCTTAAGCATAATGGTGACCCTGGTGGGAAGATGGAGAGGATCACCCTCAGAACTCTCCCACCCCGCACGTAGCCCTACTACTCAAGACTCAGGGATCATGCTCTGGGATCCATCAGCAGGGGTGTGCTCTGGGATCCATCAGCAG
>NW_021604656.1:9555088-9561620 GCF_004785775.1 Grammomys surdaster
GGATCCGTCAGCAGGGGTGTGCTCTGGGATCCGTCAGCAGGGGTGTACTGATTGCCGCTGTGGTCAGGAGGCCTCCTGGAACAGTCCAGATCTTCATGGCGCCTGGACTCCCCAGAAAAGTGCCATGCTCTCAGATGACCTCTGTCTGGTTAGTTACATCTGGAGGATACACTGAGGCCAGTGCTATGTCCTGTCCAGGCTTCTGGTTGGCCCCCTCAGACATTAGAAAATGCCAGGGCTTCTCTCCTGGCTTCACCTGAGCTCCAAGGGGTCTTTAAGGAGGAACCCTGCTGGTCAGACTTGGTAATGTTGGTTATGGGGGTTCTGGAAGTTCTGAGAGCCAGAGTGCTTTTGGGCTTTAGAGAGACCAAGCCTGTGACCCCCAGAGCCCACAGAGCGGATGGCAAGAGCCCTCTGCATATACCTAAGTCACACAGGAATGATTTAGGAGTGTGTGGGTTACTCATTGTCCCTTTCTCATTGAAGGGAGTTTGGACATCTGTAAAAAGTTCACTGTCCCACAAGACTTAGTTCCTGGTCCAGCCATGCTGAGAGGCCACTGATGCGGCAGAGCCCGTTCCTAAACAGGATGAAGACATGAGGCCAAGCATAGTCTAACCCTCTTAAAGTGACACATCTGCCTTCCCTTGGGACTTTACCTCTCCTTTCCCATATAGAGAGAAAACAGAAAAACCCTAGGGCTGTCTGCTACTCTACAAATATGAGTAACAACAGCAACAAAAACCTTACCCTCATATAATTGAAAAATCACCTCTTACTTCTAAAAGCCCACAAAACAATAAGATGCGTCTTAATATTATTTACTGTTAAATCAAGCGGGCTCCCCACAAATGAACACTATGAACAATTACTGGCTAGCTAAAAGGTGGGCGCGTTCCAAATCAATATGATTCAACAGTGTTTGGGGAAATTATTACTTAAAGCAGTGGAGGCTGTCACCAGTTTGTGTTGTCACTGGGTATTGTTTTGCTCTAAAAGACAAATGGGAAAATGAGGCATTATGAAAGAAGCCTCCGGGATGAGTGGGGCTATCCTAATTACCACAGAGGGAGTGTTCTTCATCTGAGTTCTCAGTTTGCACTCCGAGACTCCTTCATGATATGGGACTCTGAGATAGAAGGCATCTGGGGTGGATGGTTCATTCATGGGAACCAGAGTGCCTGAGCATGAATCGGGGTGGGGGTTGCTACAGATGTGGTGAACTCGTGCCTCTGTACCCTGTGAGGTGAGCACAGACATACTGATTTTACAGTTTAGGGAACTGAGGCACACGGGTGAAGAACAGTCCCTTTTCTATCTCTCCTTTGTCTTTCTTACTTTCAAACAGAGACTGAAGATGTAGCGCAAGTTGGCTTCAGGCTTGCTGTGTGCCCAAGGTTGGCCTCAAGTTCATACTTCTGTCTCTGTAACAGTGCACCTCCATGCAGACTTCCGGTTGTTTCTTCTTTTGAATGGTTGTGTGCACCCAGGTATGTGTACATAGGGGCCAGAGAGCAACATCGGGCTGTCTTCTTCAATTTCTCTTCATTTCAAGAAGCCAATCCTGTCCCCTAGGATTGACTTCTTATGTAGGGCTTCATTGATGAGCCGTCTTCCCAGACCTGAGTTGTTCTTGAAGAGATAATGGGGTGGCTTTTCCTTGCCTTGTTCTCAATAAAGGATCAAGAACTAATTTCCCCTATGAAGGTGGAAAGCCAAGCTTGGAGAGTCCTTTGGTCAAGTTTGCCCTCCTGAGTTGAGCTGGGGCTGTGTTCTGTGAGCAGTAGGCCCTCTGGAGGGAAAAGAACATCTGAGACTTATTGAAGAATTGGGGTCAGGGTTGGTGGCTGGCCTGCAGCTTTTGTTTTGGCCTTCAGGGGCTCCTATCATCTGAGGCATGGAGAAGAGGAACTCTTGCTTCTCTTCCTGGCTGCCTTTCAGGGGACAGGGGCAGGGGACAGCGACAAGGGCAGTGGGCAGGGGCTGATGTGGTGACTGAAATTCAGTGGTTTTGTCAGTTCTGTGTTTGTCACCACCTTTGGTGTTAGAGCTGTTGCTCAAAATGAAACATTCTGGTGGCCCCAAATCTGTCCAAGGGCATGCAAGAGTCATTTGAGAAGTCTGGACACTCACAGCATGGTTGAGTCAGAGGAGAACCTGTGTTTCTGCCTTCTCTACCTTGTTCTAGGTTCCCTATATATTCTGCCTTCCTTATTCTTCCAAATAAGGTTGTACAGTCTTCTAATAAGTCGTACGGATTAGGAAGTTGTAGCCTCAAGTTGATACTGCAGTGTCTTTCTCTCCAGAAAGTCTTGGAGACTGTTCTATAACATGTACAGGCTACCGTTTCGAAAAAGACTGAAAACCTCTACTGGGTCCCTGATGGACCAGGCTGAAAACAAAGATGTAGTCATTTCCACCAATGTTCACCAACTGAGTTCTAAATGGAGGCTGTTTGTCTGACCTTTGGGCAAAGCAGGAGTAGAGAGGGGGAAGACAAGCAAATGTCCCGAACACATTAGTGTCTGTCATCATTAGAGTGGAGTTCCTTTTGCTTTCAAACACAGGAAAGACATAGCCAGGGGCTGGGCAGGTATTAAGTGGGCTAAGTGCTTGCTTTGTAAACAACCAATGAGGACCTGAGTTTATTTTCCCAGGAACCTGTGTCAAAGGGGCATGGTAGCCACCCTTGTCATACAGTCCCAGGGTGCCAGAGACAGGTAGATAGATCCCTAGGGCTCACGGTCCAGCCTCCCTGTGGAACTCCAGACCAACAAGAGACACTACCTCAAAGAAAAGGACTGACTGTGAATGTTGCCAGAGGAACAGGGTGCTCTTGGACCCCCACATCTCCACCTGTATGTACACCCCCTCAGATGCTTGCCCAGAAAAGCTATCTGGCAAAACTCAACCCTAACTGATCACTTATTTTCTGTTCTCTTTGGAGTGATCTTTCTGCTTTTGCGCTGCTGGTCTTGCTTTCTTGAGCCTTCCTCTTCTACCGGCTCCCTTGGAACATCTTACGCTGCCTGATTCTGCAATTTGAAAGAAAGCCTATTGAGACCATTAAACTAAGCTGATGTCATTTTGTCCTTTGATAGGACAGTCTTTGGGTGGTTTCTTCCTCTCTGCAGCAGAGTCCCTGTTCTCTCATTTGAAGCATTACTCATTGAGAAGGGCTTTGGAAGAAGACAAGTGTATTGGATGTTTACAGTCCTCATGTGGTAGCCTGGCGTGTCTTTTGTTGGTTAAGTAGCTATTGATGGATACCTCATGTGTTTTCCTTATTGTTTACTCAGCCACAGTGGATCTTCCATTTTAATTTCAATTGTCAAAACCTTGAGGAAGAGCCCAGAGTTCTGACTGGTTGCTGCTGGCAGTCTATCACCTCTCCCTAGCTTTTGAGGGCTTATTGAAGACGGCAGACTGACTGGCTTCCCTCAAAGCTTTCAGAGCCTCAAAGTGACTGCTGTCTTTTCTACGTGATGCCCACCTATCTAAGCCTGTCAGTTGCTTTCCTGAAGGCATCATAGGAAGATGCTAGACCCAATAGATTAAATTCTTTTGGCACGAGCAGGTCATTGGGCAACATTGCAAAAGCCAAGGAATGGGGGGAAATCTACAAGCCAATGGGCGGACCTATAAGAGTGGATAATTGATAATGTGTTTCCCACAAATATATATGTACACACAGAGAGACACATACACCCAATCCATGAGAGGGCCTTGCATGAAAACATTTGTTCATGTAGAAATGGGCAATCCCTAGATATTAGTTGGTCCCTGGTTTTCTCCTGTGTAATACCTCAAGGTAATTGCAGAGAAGGGGCTGTAACTGAAAGGGTTTCTCTTGACAGGGCATTGGGCTCCTTCATGGACCCCTTCACGCCTCATGGAGGGGCCTGTGAGAGCCACTTGGAGGATCAGCTGGAACCCTCTCTGTGGGCTGCACCCACTCCTGTGGTGTCCACTTCCATGCCGGCTGTGAATGAACTCCTGATTGGTAGGAAGAGGGGCTAAACCAGACTGTACAGAGCCTGGTCACCACACCTCTGCCTAGGGGGAGTCATTTCAGTTGTTTATTGAGAATTTTTCATACTTGGGGAGGTGAGTGTGGTCCAGGGTCCCTTCTTTAAGAAGGCCGGGTATAATTATGATTTTCTGCATATATCATTGAACAGATAGATCCCCTTCCCTCCTCTCCTACAACCAGCACTCAGGAACCAGACTGCCAGCTGCCAGCTGGTGCTGTCCAGTCTGATTCATTTGCTCTCTGAACTAGGTGGTAACGCAGACGCCCTTCAGATAATGAGGTTACAACCCAGTAAGCTGAGGTCTCAAGTGAAAAATGTACTGATTTCGAATAAGCTACTGGACGTCTGGCCTAGCTCAGCCACACAGCACACTGGTCACACAGGCTGTGCCTTTTCTGCTGCCATGGGGTGTGGAGAGAGGGCTTCAAATGTCATATTGATTGTCTGGGAAGAGACCAAAATTAAATATTGAAGTAAAGTCTGGTCTGGTCCTCCACTCCCACCAAGTCTTGCCGTTTATATAAACTGGCCTCGAGCTCAGAGCAAGCCTTAGCCTCACGAGTGTTAAGATTACAGACATGTGTTACCACATGCAGCTGAGGTAAGGATTCTATTGAGTGTCCATCACTTTTGCCCAAGGGTCAAGATGAGAAGTCCCGAATTGGACCCTGGTGAGTGGAGTGTGCATCTCATATCCCCTGTTTTTCCAGAGACAGCAAGGCAGAGGGAGTCTGTCTGATACCCAGTCAGGCCTCGTTCTATCAAGAGGCTGGATGGAGGGGGTGGGAGGGATGTGCCAGATTGGATGTCTGTGATGCCATTACCATATGCAGAGTGATCTGAAGTTAGAGAATTAGTTCCTTGTACCTGCTAATCCAAGTGGCCGAAACCAAATATTAAGTGTGACCAGCGCCCCTGAGAAATGAGTTTTTTTAATTAATTAATTAATTTTATTTTATTTTATTTTTTGAGGTTCAATCCAGTACCCCCACTGTGGCCTGATAGGTGCACCGTGGGCTTTCACAGTACTCTCCAGAACCCGGTAGAGGTGACCCCAGTGCCTTGCACTTGGTCAGACTGACTGAAAAGATGGAGGATTGCTGAGCCCTGCAGGACACCTGGCTGCTCTGGTGTAAACATCAAGGCAGTCTCCACAGAAGGAGTGTCACTCCATGGCTGCTTTGAATCTAGACCAGTAGGCAGTCAGATGTCTGTTGTTCTGGGGATTTGAAAGGCCCTGGCTAGAGGCCTGAAGCCCATGAAGAGACTCTGTGTGACTTGGCTCAAATGTCTGCCTCAGAGCGATGCCCATTTTTCCTACCTCTGAGCTTCGTTGTCTGCTCTGCTCAACTGGAGAGGCCTCAACTCTTCCCTCCTTTTCCCTCATATCTTATAAAATACATTCATGTGTGTGCACGAATGTCTGCTTGTGTACATGTTCGTGAGTGTGCATGTGTGTGAGCACGTGTGGATGTGTGTGTATACATAAGCATGTGTATATATGTGTGTGTGTGAGTGTGCATGTGTGTGAGCATGTGTGTATATGTGTGTATGTGAGTGTGCATGTGTGTGAGCACATGTGGATGTATGTGTGCATATGTGTGTGAGTGAGTGTGCATGTGTGTGAGCATGTGTGGATGTATGTGTGTATATGTGTGTGAGTGAGTGTGCATGTGTGTGAGCATGTGTGTGTATGTGTGTATACATAAACATGTGTATATATGTGTGTGTGAGTGTGCATGTGTGTGAGCATGTGTGTGAGATTGCATATGTGTGAGCATGTGTGTGTGAGTGCATGTGTGTGAACATGTGTATGTATGTGTGTGAGAATGCATATGTGTGAGTGTGTGTGCATGTGTGCTCATGGTAAGTAGGCATTCTTCATTCAATTACATGTCCAGCTCTATTTTTGTGTTTGATTCTGGTGTTATATCACCTAGCTTTATCACCACTTTAAACATTCTGAATATGCATTTCAGTGGTGTGGAAATATGTTCACATACACACAACTCACGTACATACAACTTGTCTTGCAGAAACTATTAAAGGCTAGCTAATTTTAGAAAGACTGTTAAACAGAATCCCCTCCAGCTTGTGACTGTAGCTCTGCTTTGTGCTTCTTCATCTGAAATCGTACTGAACCTGTCTTTTGTGGCCTATTTGTCTCACTAGGGTGACACTTTCAGGCTTGGCTGTGGGGCAAAATCCTGCCAGAAGTTTCCTGCCTCTGCTGCTGTAATTTAGTCCACCTGTGAACAACTATCTGGATGCTCTTCCAGCTTCCTCAATTTATTCATTACACACACACACACACACACACACACACACACACACACACACCTATCATCCTTCTCTCCCTTTTCTTTCCTTTCCTCCCTCCCTCCCTCTCTTATTCCTCTTTCTTTCCTTCCTTCCTTCCTTCCTTCCTTCCTTCCTTCCTCCCTCCCTCCCTCCCTCCCTCCCTCCCTCCCTCCCTCTCTCTCTTTCTTTCTTTCTTT
>NW_021604656.1:9562020-9616818 GCF_004785775.1 Grammomys surdaster
ATTGAGAATTTTTCATACTTGGGGAGGTGAGTGTGGTCCAGGGTCCCTTCTTTAAGAAGGCCGGGTATAATTATGATTTTCTGCATATATCATTGAACAGATAGATCCCCTTCCCTCCTCTCCTACAACCAGCACTCAGGAACCAGACTGCCAGCTGCCAGCTGGTGCTGTCCAGTCTGATTCATTTGCTCTCTGAACTAGGTGGTAACGCAGACGCCCTTCAGATAATGAGGTTACAACCCAGTAAGCTGAGGTCTCAAGTGAAAAATGTACTGATTTCGAATAAGCTACTGGACGTCTGGCCTAGCTCAGCCACACAGCACACTGGTCACACAGGCTGTGCCTTTTCTGCTGCCATGGGGTGTGGAGAGAGGGCTTCAAATGTCATATTGATTGTCTGGGAAGAGACCAAAATTAAATATTGAAGTAAAGTCTGGTCTGGTCCTCCACTCCCACCAAGTCTTGCCGTTTATATAAACTGGCCTCGAGCTCAGAGCAAGCCTTAGCCTCACGAGTGTTAAGATTACAGACATGTGTTACCACATGCAGCTGAGGTAAGGATTCTATTGAGTGTCCATCACTTTTGCCCAAGGGTCAAGATGAGAAGTCCCGAATTGGACCCTGGTGAGTGGAGTGTGCATCTCATATCCCCTGTTTTTCCAGAGACAGCAAGGCAGAGGGAGTCTGTCTGATACCCAGTCAAGCCTCGTTCTATCAAGAGGCTGGATGGAGGGGGTGGGAGGGATGTGCCAGATTGGATGTCTGTGATGCCATTACCATATGCAGAGTGATCTGAAGTTAGAGAATTAGTTCCTTGTACCTGCTAATCCAAGTGGCCGAAACCAAATATTAAGTGTGACCAGCGCCCCTGAGAAATGAGTTTTTTTAATTAATTAATTAATTTTATTTTATTTTATTTTTTGAGGTTCAATCCAGTACCCCCACTGTGGCCTGATAGGTGCACCGTGGGCTTTCACAGTACTCTCCAGAACCCGGTAGAGGTGACCCCGGTGCCTTGCACTTGGTCAGACTGACTGAAAAGATGGAGGATTGCTGAGCCCTGCAGGACACCTGGCTGCTCTGGTGTAAACATCAAGGCAGTCTCCACAGAAGGAGTGTCACTCCATGGCTGCTTTGAATCTAGACCAGTAGGCAGTCAGATGTCTGTTGTTCTGGGGATTTGAAAGGCCCTGGCTAGAGGCCTGAAGCCCATGAAGAGACTCTGTGTGACTTGGCTCAAATGTCTGCCTCAGAGCGATGCCCATTTTTCCTACCTCTGAGCTTCATTGTCTGCTCTGCTCAACTGGAGAGGCCTCAACTCTTCCCTCCTTTTCCCTCATATCTTATAAAATACATTCATGTGTGTGCACGAATATCTGCTCGTGTACATGTTCGTGAGTGTGCATGTGTGTGAGCACGTGTGGATGTGTGTGTATACATAAGCATGTGTATATATGTGTGTGTGTGAGTGTGCATGTGTGTGAGCATGTGTGTATATGTGTGTGTGTGAGTGTGCATGTGTGTGAGCACATGTGGATGTATGTGTGCATATGTGTGTGAGTGAGTGTGCATGTGTGTGAGCATGTGTGGATGTATGTGTGTATATGTGTGTGAGTGAGTGTGCATGTGTGTGAGCATGTGTGTGTATGTGTGTATACATAAACATGTGTATATATGTGTGTGTGAGTGTGCATGTTTGTGAGCATGTGTGTGAGATTGCATATGTATGAGCATGTGTGTGTGAGTGCATGTGTGTGAACATGTGTATGTATGTGTGTGAGAATGCATATGTGTGAGTGTGTGTGCATGTGTGCTCATGGTAAGTAGGCATTCTTCATTCAATTACATGTCCAGCTCTATTTTTGTGTTTGATTCTGGTGTCATATCACCTAGCTTTATCACCACTTTAAACATTCTGAATATGCATTTCAGTGATGTGGAAATATGTTCACATACACACAACTCACGTACATACAACTTGTCTTGCAGAAACTATTAAAGGCTAGCTAATTTTAGAAAGACTGTTAAACAGAATCCCCTCCAGCTTGTGACTGTAGCTCTGCTTTGTGCTTCTTCATCTGAAATCGTACTGAACCTGTCTTTTGTGGCCTATTTGTCTCACTAGGGTGACACTTTCAGGCTTGGCTGTGGGGCAAAATCCTGCCAGAAGTTTCCTGCCTCTGCTGCTGTAATTTAGTCCACCTGTGAACAACTATCTGGATGCTCTTCCAGCTTCCTCAATTTATTCATTACACACACACACACACACACACACACACTCACACACTCTCTCACTCTCTCTCTTTCTCTCTTTCTTTCTTTCTTTCTCTCCCATCCCCTTACCTTCCTTTCCTCCTCCTCTTCTTGCTCCTTTTCCTCCTCCTCCTCCTCCTCCTCCTCCTCCTCCTCCTCCTCCTCCTCTTCCTTCTCCTACCCCTCCTTCCCTTTTTACAGAGGCAGAGATATGTGAGCAGTGCTGGCATACTGGCTCGGTACCCTGGAAGCCCGGCTTCCTTGGGTTTCAGCCTGAGCTTTAGGATAGCACTAAGAATCCCAGCACCTCACTGTGCCTCAGGGCATGAGTCTGGAAAGAGGCATGGACACACATTGGGCAAAAGGCACACTTTCCTGTCCCACTGGCCACCTCAGGTCACCAGCGGGTCTGCTTGATGTCTTCTGTCGGGCAGGGTTGCATGGCACCCTTAGGGAGAGTGACCAGAGAGTGAGCTTAGGACTCATTTGTAACAATTTACAAGAACTAACTCAAGGTCCTACAAGACGTTTTCTCACCTGTCTCCCTGAGGACACTTGCCACAGGACCTCTGAGCCCCCATCTGGCTTCTTCCCTTTGTGGTCTCAGCCTAGCAAGCCTCTAACATATGCGTTCTTCCCAGACAAAACCTCGTTCATACACACCGGCACAGATGCTTCTCATTGTCCTCAACGCCGTATCCTCCTCTGTTGTGAGGGGAAGGGGTTCAGGAGATGTGGGAGCTGATGTCCTCCTGGGTCCTCAGAAACTGGGGGAGCAGCAGGAGGAGCCTGCTAGAAGGGCTCAGTGAGGTCAGAGGGGCCATGTAGGTTTCTGAGCTTCTCTCAGATGAGGTCATGAACTCTAGAGGCCTTTGGGGACATGTGCCTAGCTGTAGGGCCAGGGAGAACAAAGCTCACAGTGCCGGGGAGATGGGGCCCTGGAGACATCAGATGGAAGAGTCAGAGGCACTGCTTTCTCGTTCCAGAGGAGAGAGTAGGTGACTCGACACTGAGGCCCGTGGGACTTGGGCCAGGAATGAACCTGGGGGGAAGGAGTCCAGGGTTTCTACCTGTTTTGCCCGAGTCCCTAGGAAGTTCCTCCTCTGGAACAGCACTGTAATAATTTGTTAACTTGGATAGCGGAGAAATGCTCCCATCTTAGGACCAGCCTGCAGTGCTGATTGAATGAGTCGGTCAGAAGGTTCCGTAGCAGGTGAAGAACTGATGTGTCTCAGACCCTCTGCTTTACTCTCCAGCACCTTCTGATGCTTGCTGTGATCAAAGGACACGATGTGACTTCCTGAACCTAAGGCAAGCAAGGAAATGGAAGAGTGATGGCAGAAGTGTGGAGTGTCTATTTACGACCATCTGAAAGGACATAAAGCCAGATGTCCTCTTGTTAAAAGATGCTATCCTGCCTGATAGCGTAGAAGCTGAAGATTAGGTCTCCATTCACTATAGTTATGTTTTTAGGACTGGCAGAATCATGCCACTGGTACAAATAGCCTTTATGTCTGATGTCTCAAGTCTAGGACTAAAGCCTTAGGAAGTCATATTGGAAGTCCTGTTGGTGAGCCAGGAAGACTAAGCAGAGTAAGAACTGGCTTTTGACGTTTTTTTGTATGGAACCAACACCAACTTTAGCCTACACACACACACACACACACACACACACACACACACACACACACACACCCTTATGGGGGAATATGAATACACATGTATGCAAAAAAGTTACATGATCAACACCCAGCTCTGGAGGGGCTGAGTTTGCCTTCTGTAGCATTGGAGGATTTGAGCCTGGTGGTGGGTGAGTGAGTGGGGGCTTGCCCTATAACTTGGAGTGATTGATCTTGTCCTGTAACCTGGAAGAGGTAATCGTGTCCTGTAATCTTCTTACACCTTGCCCTTTTGATGCATCTCAAGCGGTGTCCAGAGGGAAATGAACAGACCCCGCTAAGCCTAGCTCATGCACTAATGGCATGTCGGCGTCCAAGTTTGGAAGCCAGTTAGCTGCTGTTGCAAAGTAAAGGCTGTCTGCTGCCTCGTAAGAATGAAGAATGATTTAAAGAGAGTTGTTCTCAGACGTGCTGACCTGTTTTGCTTTCTGATGGAACCCGAGCTGAGTGCTGACCTCCTTAAACTCTTCTGCTTCCTGCCTGACCAATGATGTGATTCGAAGCGAAGGTTCGAGAATGGAAGGCGAGCCACGGCTGGCCCAGAGAGCCAGGGCAGAAGCTCTTCTCCATGAGTCATTAGGCTTCTGTTCTCTCATCTTATATCTTTATTTTTGAGACAGGGTCCCATTCTGTAGCCCAGGCTGGCCTGGAACTCACATATCTGCCTGTTTCTGCCTCCTGAGTGCTGGGATTACAAGTGTGCACCACTTAGGTTTTGTTTTAAATAACACAAGACATTTTAAAGTGATCGCAGCAGTATCAGCAGCTTTGAGAAGGAGCATCATCCCAGAAGAGACCAGTCATGGAGCATGCAGAGACTGGTGGATGGGCTGGATTAGCATATGCTTCGATAGGACATCCGGTTGCATGTAAGTGTGAAAGGTTTACCACACAAGGCACACATGTAGTAAACTCCTTCAGGATAGGAGCTGTGGAGGCTGTGATACAAAGGTAAACAGGTCTCTCAAGTTCTTGAATCCTTTTGATTATAAAAGGTCTGTGCCTTAGTTTGAGAAATAAAGTATAATGTGTACTGACCATTTGGCATTTATTCTTTTTTCCCCTTCAATTATTTTATTTTCTTGGTTCCCATTGTTAGGTATTTGTTGTTCACCTTAGCTCCTGCTTTGCCTGCAAATGCTGATTATTTATTTTATGTATGTGAGTACACGGTCGCTGCCTTAAGACACACCAGAAGAGGGCATCAGATCCCATTTCAGATGGTTCTGAGCCACCATGTGGTTGCTGGGAATTGAACTTAGGACCTTTGAAAGAGCAGTCAGTGCTCTTAACCACTGAGCCATCTCTCCAGCCCCTGCAAATACTGATTTTTATTACATGCCAGGCATTCTGCTGAGCCCTGTCTATGTCCTGTCTCATTTCACTCTCTATTGTCTGTTGCAGGGGTGTTGAAGATGCTGCACTTTATTGATGACTTTGTTTACAGTTCTGAGTGTAAAAGTGAAGGGCTAAGGCAGTCTGTGACAAGGGGAGGGAATTGTAAGAGGATGTGGCTTTTGCTGTTGGTGCCAGTGAAAGAGGAACCAGCATTCCTGCATATCCCAGAGCTGCCCTGAACTCCCCAGATTTCTCCATGTGAGCTCAGGGCAGCTTGTGAAAACCGAAGATGTAGAAGATGTGATTTGTTAGAGCTGGAGAGGGGCCTGGAGTTTTGGTCCTCTAAGATGTTCTGCTGTGCACACTTACAGTAACATCTCCACTAAGTGTGACCAGTGTGCTCATTAACAGTATCTATCATAGGTCCTTTGTGGCTCTCAAAGGAAAGAGATCACAGAAGCAAGTCTTGACTTACTCAACATCACAGAATACAGCGCAAAGTCCAGACTTAGATGTGATTACACAAGGATATGGCGACAGTAGATGCCTCTTATGTCAAAGACAACAGACTAGATGGTTGTGTACAGTGAGATAGTTCAAGATACTCATGGTCTGGGGCAGTGTTCCTCTATCTGAAGCCAAAGAGCTCAACCCAGAGCTTTGATAGAAGCTTGGCCTGAATCTCAGTTGAAGTAAGGAGTTGGCTTCACTTTGTCACCACACTAAACCAAAGAGTCACAACAAGGCAGACATTTGTAGATGTCAAGAGTCATGGAAAGCTGCCACTAGCAAAGGCAGAAGGGATATTGCTTTGCCCTTTGCATTCCTAATGGTTTGCTGTCTCCAAAGCAATGATCCCAAGGACTCAGTCATTGTAGGAGACCACCACTGACTGAACTGAGCAGGCCGACATTGTGTCCTACAGGGGACTTCCTTAGGGTGTTGGCATGTCCTTTTAGGGGTCAGTGTAGAAAGATGAGCTGATTCTTATATATTTAGCTGCCTTGGTGGATGAGAAAATATCAAGAAAGCCAAGTAATGATGGTTTACAATTCACTGAGGAACGCTCCAGAATTCATGTGGGTAGTTTACTGAAGATGTAGATGGACTGATTGTGAAATATAGAGTTCCTTTCAAAACAAGTTATTATGACATTAGAACTCTGTATCTTGGTGAAGTAATTGTGGACAAAGTCATGGGGACAACATGGACTTAAGCAATGCTTGTTGGCCTCTCTTTTCCCTCGGAGTGGGTGCCAAGTCAATCTGTAGCTGATTATTTTCTTGAATATGTACTCAAATTAGCTGTGAGCAAGCCATCTGCTGGCTCCCCCAGCCTCCAGTGACTGGTGCTGGGAAGGGAAAGTCCTGCCAGAATGCAAACCAGCCACTAAGCTGGTAACAGAGAAGAGGGGACTGGGGGAGGGATGAGAAAGAGAGGGTGGTGGGCCTGTGTCTGTCTTCTCTCCTCTAGGTCTTTCCTACTTAGGTATTTCTTGCCACTGGAGAAAGACCAGCTGTGGATCAGGAGAACCTGTGTTAAATTGGAGATGCTGGAAGTAACGTAGGGGTCCGCCTCAGTTGGAGTGTATTTTATAGTTCCTTTAGAATCCAGAGCTGTCAATCTGTCTTCACTAGCATGTTTGATTTGATTTGAGCCCCAGGGTTTCTATGGATGAGGTTGCACCTCAGATCTGCTTCTCTGATGGACTTTGGATGTCTGTGATATCCCACCTGGGTGTGCCTCGGGAGCTCAGAGCTGCGCTCAGGAATCTTGTGGGCTAGCGATTGTTTCTCAAGCGTTGCTCCTTCATGCTTCGAGTGCGTGTTCCCATTCACATTCAGTTCCTGTTAGTACACATGAATGCCCCAGGAAGCTGACACTGTTCACGTCAAACCAGCACTATAAAAAACAAAGCCTCTAAGGAGGGGACAGTGTCTGTCCAAGGTCTTAGGGCCAATGAGTAAGAAGATCAGAAAAGTAGTTACAGATCCGGCTCCTTGGCCTGCGATGGGTTGACTCTGCTAAGAACAGTACTGGGTGAAGCTGACCAGGAAGAAGGCATTCTCTGCCCAGCTAGAGAGCACAGTGCACCCACAGACAGTCATGTCTCCCTTGACCCTCTTTGCCCACAGTAACATGGGCCGTTGGTGCCAAATGCCTGAGTCTTTTGGCAGTGATAGGGTTCAGTGCTTTAAAATACCGAGATTGGACTCAGTTCTCCAAAAACACAGTGGTTCAAGACTGTGGCTCAAACAAACAGTCCTTCAAGTCTCAAGTTTAACCAGTGGATGGAAGTGACACTTCCTGTTAACTGGGGTTTAATTTCCTTTGAGGGCGCTTGCATTTAGAAGTTCGTTGAAGCAATTTAGTTCTGAGTTAATGCAGACCCCGAGGAGATGGGTTATTATGTAAGGTGCCTTCTTAGGTCCGCCTTGTTCCCACCTTCAAGGCGTGTTGGCTCATGACAGTGTGAAACTGGGCTGCAGTGTGAGCACTGGATTACTTTTACAGGTTAATGGTACTCTTCCCTCTCTATGAAGGGGTCTGAGCACCTCAGGATGGAGGCTATCCCGAAGGGAAGGCTCCGGACACATACTGTGTCATGTACCAATGGCATTAAAAAAGTCATTTTCAGGAAATCTTTTGGAAGTTGTTGAGGGCTGTGTGAGCCTTATAGTTTTTGCGTTATTAGTGTATCTGTGTGCGCACACATATGCGGGAGTGAGAGGACACATAAGCCTTGGATTAAACTCGTGCCTCCAGACTTGGTCAGTAAGCCCTTTGACTCATCGAGCCATCTTGCTCACACCCTGTTTAGTAATTCTCAAAAACCAGGCCCAGTTTTAGACTGTGGTTGTAAATCACCTCCTCCCAGGGTGTGACGGGACTCCGCACTGCAGGGATCTTACTCCAGCCTGGTGTGCATGTGGTACTGTCAAAACAGGAGACAATGGGAGAGGACTTTTAAGGAACCGAGAACTGGCTATAGAGTGGGGGTGGGAGACAGTCAACTTGCCTCATCTTCAGGGTAGGAAACCCCTTACTGGGTTTAATAAAGAGTACTGTTCTGACTAGCCCCACTGTCTCAACCAGGCTGCTTGTGGAACTTTCTGTGAATGTTGTAAGTCACTGCTAGTGGGCCTAGCCTCCGATGTAGATAGACTGGGTGAAGTCTGACTTTAGGTTTGATGGTCCGTGAGTATGTGTGCGTGCACTTGTGCATGCTTATGCCTGTGTGTGTGACTTTCACTGAACTTACTTTGAGCTATTTCTGCTTGACTGCTTGACTAGGTCTAAGGATTGTCAGGCCCAGCTTTTATGTAGGTACTGAGATTATGAACTCAAGTCCTCTCTCTGCATAGCAAGCACTTTATCCACAAACCATCTCCTTAGCTGCTGGGTCACATACATATAATTTCATGCTCTTGTGTGCTTTCCTCTCGAGTATGTCTGTGTGCCGTGTGCATGCCTGCTTTCTGTGGAGCCACAGGAGAATGTTGGATGCCTTTGAACTGAAGCCACATGTGGGAGCTGAAAAGCAAACCCAGGCCCTCTGGAAGAACAGCAAGTACTCTTAACCACTGAGCCATCTCTCCAACCTCTTCACTTTCCTTTTCAACTTATACTTTCGAGACAGAGTTTCAAGTAACCCAGACTTGCCTTGAACTCTTGATCCTCTGCCTCTGCTGCCAAGTGCTGGGAATCACAGGAGTGAGCCACCACACCCAGCTCAGGTGCCTGATTTACACTCCACAGTGAGTCAGACATACCTAGGGAGCTTATTAACCTGAAGATTACTGGCCCTAGGAGCTGAGTCAGAACCTAAGGGCCCTGGAAACAGTATTCTTAAACGTCCCTCCAGCCAGACTCAGCTGCTGATTGACTTATCTGCTACACTAGGGGTACCTAAATCTACATATACAGGTGTGTTATTTGCAATTAATAAATAGAAATCCTTGGGTTGGGGAGACAGTTCACTGAATAAAGTGCTTGCAGGGAAGGTGTTCTGACCCAGAACTCAGGTATGGTGGCGTGCACTTGTTTGTAAGCAGCGCTTGGGAGTGGTGACAGGCAAGAGCTCTGGAGGTTGCTCTGGCCAAGCAGCCCAGCCTAGCTGGCTAGCTTCAGGCCTGTGAAAGATTGTTTCAAAGGAAAAGGTGGACAGAGTCTGAGGAATGGCATTCCAGGTTGTCTCAGGTCATCACACACATGTGCACACATGTGCTTGAATCCCACACTTGTCCACATACATACAAACATACTGGCTTGTGTGCACACATGCACAAAAATAAATAGAAAGTCTTTAGGGGCCAGTTAAGTGTTTGTAGCTGTGGTTGGGGGAAGACCATGCAGATCAGGTGAGCTTGGAGCCTTCCACAGCTCTGCTTCTGTCTACTGAGCGCTGCGGTTCCGCCTTTGAAGCCTGTGTGTGACAAACGCTTGAGGAGGAAGAGGATTTGGAAACAACTGGTTGTCAGGCTCAGAGCCTGGCATAACCTGTGTCAGCGGAGGCTCGGGTCCCAGACTGTGATCTGAGAGGATTACTGCTGGGTCCTGTGTCATCCTAGACATCGCTTTAGCTTTCTCTCTAAGCCGGAAGCCCCTGAGCCCTCTTCTAGACCATCGATCTATTTCCTTGCTTCCTGCTTGGAAGGAATTATGGAAATGACTGTGCACCCGAGAACTACCTTCTCCTGGCTGCTGCATGTGTGTGTGTGTGTGTGTGTGTGTGTGTGTGTGGTGTGTGTGCGTGTGCGTGCCTGCATGCTCTGTCTTTCTCTCTTCTGTCTCTCTGTCTTTCTGTCTCTTACACACACACACACACACACACACACACACACACACACTCCCAAAAACAAATTTCAAGAATATAGTGAACACATTTGAAATGCGGTAGTTAGTTCTGCTTAGAGGAGTCACTCGGGAGTCTACTTCCAGACTTTTGGTTGCCACATTTTATTTCTGGCATGTGTAGTGTGTGCACTTCTGGTCCTTCATTAGCTAGGACAGCTTAGAGACTGCCCTTGGCCTTGTTTTCCTCACAGCTGTTTACTTCTCTTAGCTCAAGGTCCATGCCGTGCTGCTGCTGCTGTCCTGTGCATACCTGAGTCACCTGTTCATATTTTCTTTGTCGATAAGGGAAGAGTCCTTGTTGGTTTCAGGAGAGAAGGCCCAAACACTGCTGATCAAATAGCACTGACTGAGGTCTTAAAGACCTGACCTCATTTTCCCTCTGGTCCCAGTGTGAGGCACACTCCATTCTTGGTTTATGCTTTTCTGCCTGTGTAATTATTAACACACACAGAGAGGCAACACGAGTTGTTGGGTAGCCAGGGGGTAGAGAAGTCTTGTTTAGGGAACCAAGTTTATCGCATCTCTAGCTGCTTTGGTGTAAGGCGGCAGTGTGTGTCATGGTTTACCTCTGGGAATGCCACTTTCCCACTGGGCCATTGCTCTTTCTAGCTCATTTCATTTATTATGGAAATAAAGAGCTCTTCACACGTAGCATGAATATGACACATGAGCAGATCACTTCGCTTTGAGGAAAAGATACCTGCTTCCCACAGACAGCCCCCTCCATGCACTTCCCAATGGGAGGAGTTGGCATGTTAGGCTGAGATTTAGGCTACTCACGCTGCCAAATGTTGAATTGCCTGTGCAATACCGAGTCCCAGAGTCAGAGGCAGGGAGAGAGGAAGGGACAATAGCCATTCAGGATGTATACAACACAGAGCAAGGGTCTCTACGGTTTTATTTTTTTCATCTAAAGTGTCATGTTCTTGGTTTGCTTTTGTTGCTTACATGGGGAACTGACCCCTAAACGTGCTGATAAGGGAAGAATAGGTAAGTGAACACTCCCAGGGTTCCTCTTAGTTTCAGTGAAGCACACTGGAACACGAGCCTTCTGTTTGCCATTGAAAGTTTAGCACTTGAATTTCAGGTTGGACTGTCCAGCACATGAAGGAAGACGAAACACCTCATGCCAATGCCTGTTTTCTGTAGGCCCCAGAATAGAAGGCATTGTGCATTCGGTACACACGCATCCAAAGCCAACAGTGACTTAATTGTACCTTGAGAACAAAAGCCACTACCTGGGTCGAGATGGGGCAACTTAAGACTTTTCTTTCTGCAAAGTCAGTGGCTGGGAACACCAGAGCAAACATCTCAACTGTTGCTGGTGTTTGCCTGTGAAATTCTGATCCATGGCATGGTGTATCCCAGTGCTTAAAGTGTTGCGAGCATGTGTGTGTGTCTATGTGTCTGTGTGTTTGTGTGTGCATACGTGTGTGCATGTTGCATGTATGTGCATGGATGTGTGTGTGTGTGCATGTGTGCATGTGTTAGAGCATTCGCCTAGCATGTGGGCCAGAGTCTGGTCCTGAGTTCAATCCCAGTATTACAAAAAGAAGTACAGATAAATTGAATAGATCGAAGAAAGCTAAATCTGGTGTTGTGAGGATCGACTCTGAAGACACACAGAATCTAGTCCTTAAACTAGTCTCCACCCCCAACCCCCACCACACACACAGCCAGACATTAGACAGAAGGAGGTTCAAAGGGGAACTGAGCAGTTTTCCCTGTCGTCCAATCTGCCTCTTTATGGAAGTCCCAGAGACACAAATTGAGGGTTGTGTGGTGAGGCTGCTCATCTGCCTGCCAGCACTTCAGTTTGGGTGAAATCGATCGGAAAGCCTCACACTTTTCGCAAGTGTAGCCATCGGCAGAGAGTGTGTGGGTGCTCATGACAGAATGTGGGGCCCCCAGTATTTTAGCAGACATCTACTACCTTTATCTTTTGTCTCACTGAGGTTACGAGATGCCACTGTTTGACCTTGAGGTATAGAAGTTTCTTCTCTGAGAGTGACCCAGCTATTTGTGGACTCCTTCAAAGAGAACCTCGAATCTTAAAATTTTCATTTGAGGGTGCTCATTTTCTTGTGCCTTTCAGGATGTCCGTCCTGACCAAGATTTCCAGGGTTCTCATTTGTCAGGGAGGATGGTATGGAGTTTAGCTTCTCTCTTCCCCATTGCCTCTCCTGCCCCAGTGAATGTACCAACTGATGTTGTCAGTATTAGATAAACACAACTGGCACCCGTCGACCTTACACATGTGTGTGTACACATGCTCACTGTCACTTTTATTAGTCACAATGTGTAATTTTTGTTCTTAGGGGTTTTGTTTGTTTGTTTGTTTGGTTGGTTGGTTGATTTGGTTTGGGTTTATTGAGATAGGGTTTCTCTGTGTAGCTTTGGCTGTCCTGGAACTTGCTTTGTAAACTAGGCTGTCCTCTGAACTCAGAGATTTGCCTGCCTGTGCTGGGATTAAAGGCACATGCTACCATACCCCGCAAAGGTTTACTCGTTTATGTATTTTATTATGTTTTATGAGTGCTATGTCTGCAGGTATATTGCAGGCCAGAAGAGGCACCAGATCCCATTATAGATGGTTGTAAGCTATCATGTGGTTTCTGGGAGTTGAACTCAGGACCTCTGGAAGAGCAGAGCAGCCAGTGCTCTTAACTATCTCTCCAGTTCACAATAAATGTTTTATTTTTATTAACAAAGGAAGATAGTAAGCAAGCAGAAAGATGGGATCCCCAACAGTTACAGAGTAGAAGAATGCATTTTTAGAACGTTTAGTGTGCCTGTGAGTCTGTGAGGTTCCAGGTGATGCAAATTCCAGTTCTTCCTGTCTGGGCTAGACTGAGGTCTTGCGTTTCTGGTGCTGGTGATACTGTCTCTAGAATGCACTGGGTAGCAGGTTTCCATGTTGGAGATAGCTAGGCCTGTTGGAGACTCTGTAAGTTATCGCCCCTCTGAACTCTGGGACTTAGTTTCTGAAGACACAGGCCTTGTGTCAGTGCAAATTTAAATGTGATTATTTTTTTCTCTAACCTGACTAGCTTCCAAATAATTGAGACAGATGCTATTAGATTTATTCAACAAGCTTTAAGGTACAATAACTGAGCAGTTATTAATCTATTCTAACCCTCTAATCTAGCTACTTTCCAGCTCAAATCCCCAAGATACTTTTAGTATTGATTTTAGCATTTTAATATTGATATTATATTGATATTGATAATATTGATTTGGCTCTCTCTGCCTGCTCCATTTATGCTCTCATGGTGGTTCCTGGTCCCTCACTACCTGTCGAAACTTCTCCTTCTTGTTTCTTTACCCCCTCTCCTGGCTGAGACTGGAAGTCTAGCCCTATCATCTCCTCTGCCCAGTGATTGGCTGATCAGCTTTTTATTCACCATCATAGATAAATTGGGGAGCAGTGTTTACACAACATTGAGACAGGAGATTCTTAGAATAAGCATTTCAATGCCATGTCTGGATCGCAACCAG
The DNA here is from genome assembly GCF_004785775.1 of Grammomys surdaster. Lineage (NCBI taxonomy): Eukaryota > Metazoa > Chordata > Mammalia > Rodentia > Muridae > Grammomys > Grammomys surdaster. The sequence continues at coordinate 9,575,646 of NW_021604656.1, forward strand.
ATTCGAGGGTTCCGAAATCAGTATTTGAATGATACATGGATAATTGTTACACAGTGCACAATAACATTGTGCCAACAGCCTTCTCTTAGACCACTAAGCAAAACCAGCCTCCTGAGAGTGTGTGTGGTCTGACCAAAGCCAGGCAACTAAGGCCTCCTGTGTGCTCATTCTTCTCACCATGGTACTTGTTGGTGGCCCCAGAACTGGCACTCTGCCTCATCAGGATGCAAATGGAAGTTTCAGGAAAGTGTGCTTTCCACAGTGTCATATGTTTATACAACCTAGAAGGTGATGAGGAGATGGAAGAGTCTGGGCTGGGGTGGGTGGGCTCTGTGGCTCCTGTGAGGAGGTGGGCAGCACACCTGGAGCTGCACTGCCTGAAGGAAGGAAGGCTCAGACATCTGGGTGGAGGAAATGACCCCAGCTGCGCTTGCCGCTTTAGGTCTGATGTAACAAGCGGTGGAAAGTGCCAGGGTCCCTTCATGTCCCAAGCTCTTTAGTTCTAACCCCAACTGACTGCAGACCATGTGAGTGAGGCTTTAAAGGTGTCTTTAGAGATGTTTTCATCCCCCAGTGTTTGGTGCTGCTTTGAGCTGCTTGTCAGAGACAGTGCAGAGTAACAGTGAATTTACAGAAATCAGGAGTTTATCTGTCAGGTAGGAGTCCCCAGTGGCCTAGCAGCTGACCTGGTGGCTTTGGGAGGTCAAGGTCTCAGCCATTTCCTGTGTCATTCTGCCACCTAAGCATAGGACTTTGATGTTATTGTCAGTGTGGCTGTTGATATCCTGAACCACCCCTGGGGAAGTCAGGCTCTGGGTTCTTTTCAATAAAAGATGCTCCTGCTTAATCCTGTTGTCCAGAACATAGTCATATGGTCACAAGGTAGGTGGCGAAATATAGCACTTAGGCAGTGACTGGACCCTCACCCCAGCAATGGTAGGTCAGTGACTGTGGGCAAAGGAAAAGAGATCAGATGCTGAGGTGAACAGTTACTTCTGCCTCGCTAGGGTCTTCAGGACATTCAAACCTCACTGGTTCTTAATGTGGAGGTAACGGTTGCATATGGCCCAGAGGGTCAAACGGCAGCTTCCTGTAGGAATTGAGGCCAGGTGTCACTATCATTTCAGCATTAAGACTCATACATTTTTAGAGTCGTCACTCTAAATTGCTTCACGCACTGCCTAGAAAACAGGATGTCTGTGGAGATGCATATTCATAAGTACTCTGGCAGTTAACACTCCGGCCATTCCCTCTTTCTTCCCTTCCCCCTCTCCTTTCCCCCTCCCCCTTGTATTCCTCCTCTTCCTCCCCCACTCTCTCTTCTCTTTCCTTCTCTTCCTCCCCCTCTCCTCCTGCCTTCTCTATTGCCTAACAGCAAACGCAATGTTTTCCCTTTAGAAGACAGTGTACTCTGAGAGGAATAAAAATAATTTTCTTCAACCTGATGGTGCCAAACTCAAATCAGAACAACCCGACCCGGCACTGAGGAGTTGTCTAGCATGCACATTTCAGGGCAAAGCAGAAGCCTAGATCCAGTATACTGGTGGCAACAGCACAGACCCAGCCTCTCCCCCTCAACCCCCCGCCAAAAAAAAGAGGTCTAGAATACCTTAAGTCTTGAATCCAGAGCAGTCACCTCTCACAGGCCTTAGGAGTGGTTCTGATCATTCAGCGTTTTGCTTTCTCTGACGCAGCTGTGCTCAGTAATTGGGTGTCCGTTTTTAGAGCAGTCTCACGATTAGCATTCTGCATGTTCCAAACTTCAGTGGGTTTTGATGGGCCCATTCTTCAACCCCCTCACCCCCCCCCATACACACACGCAGGCAGAATCTATGAAAGTACATTAGAATTTGTTTTAAAGGCAGGCTGAGAGCAAGTGTCTGCCTGTACTGAGTGTATTGCTACTTCATCCACACTAATAAGAATTAAAGGTCTGAAGATGGCTCAGCTGGTCAAAGTGCTTGCTGGGTAAGCCTGACTGCATGAAGTCTCCTCACTTCTGACCCCCCAGAAACCAAATAAGTCCAGCAGTGAATCAGGAGAATGTGCTGGCAGAATTAAGAGGTCCAGCCTTCAGAACAGCATTAATGACAGCAGTAAAAGATTATACTTCCAAACGAAGTGAACACCTACTCCTGGAAGATGTCTTCTGACCCTGACATGCATGAGTGCATGCACACAAACATACATAATAAGTGAATAATAAGTAGAGGAATTTACGCCAAAACACATCCAAACCTCAACAGACTTGGTTTTCTCTAATGATTTTCCCAGAGTTAAAAAAATCCTATACTTTTCAAGATACATCAATTTGTCTTGTCATGTGTATGTATCTGTTCTTGGCCAGTGAAAAGCTGGAACTTGGGTATATTGAGAAGCCCTGGTAACTTCTTGGGTGCCATCTCTCAATACTGTAATCTTGACAAGTCACCATGTTCCTCCAGAGCTCAGGTTTTAGTTTCCTGAGGTACAAACAGAGGTGCCTCTCATGTGCTATTGGGAGGACTGGCCTGTGCTTCAGTCTGCACGGGACAGATGCAGCCAGCATGGTCTCAGTGACACACATTTCACTTGTGTGTGTGTGCCCGTGTTTCTGTATGTGTGTTTCTGTGTGTGCATGTGTGTCTGTGTGTGTCTTTGTGAGTGCATGAGTGTATCTGTATGTGTGTGCATTTGTGTGTGTCTGTGTGTTTATGTGTGTGCATGCATGTATGTGTGTGTATGTGTGCACATGTGTGTGTCTGTGTGTATGTGTGTGTGTATCTAATTGTGACTTGTCATTCCAGTTAATGTTTAGGAGTTCTGAAGTGAAATGACAGGAAATGAAATGATAGGATGTAGCAGTTGGATTTGTGTATCTGTGTGGAACTCATGGCCAAAGAGGCAGTCCCGAGGAGTTATATCTGTGTGCATGACTCACCATGTGTGTCACCCTCAGCACTTGATGGCAGCACGGACTCTTAGGGCCTATCTCAAACATACACAATTGGAGGCCCAGCGATTGGTGCTTTTCCAGATGTGCAGAGGACCTGAATGTGCAGTATTAGCAGCTGAGAGCTGGCACCAACCTCAGACCTTGTTGGGCCTCAGATTTCCTTGGGAACTATTGTAAATGCACAGCCCCCAGCCTCCGCCCCCCGCCCCTGCCCTTCTGACTCAGTGATTCTACACAGCCAACGTCCCCACTGGTCATTCTGACTCAGTGATTCTGGGCCTCAGCTCAGGCTGAGACTTTAAATAAGACTCTGATCCGTCGGGCAGGGAAGGTAGGATGGCTCAGCAGGTTGAGTGCTTGCTGTGTAAACCCAAGGACCCATTCAGGCATGTCGCTTGTGCTTGTAACCCCAGAACCCTAGTGTAGGAGACAGGTGGATCCTCGGGGCTGCTGGCCAGCCCATCTGGCCTAGTGTACGAATTCTAGTCCAATGGGAGAGCCTGCCTCAAAAAACCCAGGTAAATGGCACCTGAAGAATGCCATCCAAGGTTGTCCTTTGGTTGCCACATGTGTGTGTCCCTCACCATGACCTCCCCTCCCCCACAAAGACTGATCTCACTTTAAGAGTTTCTGTTTTCTCTCTTCCCTTTCTCCTTCCCCTTTCTCTCCTTCATTTACTCTCTGGTGCAGGAATGGGATTTGAAGGAAGAATTCTTCTGTAACAGAGACTCAGGGGAGATAACAGGATCAGCTGAGACGGTCCCCACAGGCACGGGGACATGGCACCTCGTCACCTCATTTCCTGTAACCTGTGCCATAGCAACAGTTTTAAAAAATAGGAAACTTGGAGAGAGGGAGTAGGAAAGAGGAAGTAGGCGTCTGACCCCCACAGAGCACATTCTAGGCCAGTGTTTGCTTTGCTAGCTGCCAGTCTTCTGCCTAAACGAAAATCATCTCTGTAGCCGAATGTCTTTTTATACTATGACGGTTTCAGCTTGGAAGCTGGCTTCAGGTTGCCCTGTGTGGGTCTGTCGTGATTAGATCAGCCATTGCCTGTGCTCACGCTGTTCTTGTGAAAAGATCTCGGTGCATCTGATTCTCTCTTTAAGAAAGATTCCTAGAAGCTGATTCACTGACCAAGGCTCTTTAAAGACACTTTAAAGGCTCAGGAGGGATAGAGTTTAAGTTGTTTTCACGAGGGTCTGCCAGTGCCTTCTCACGCCCTGGATGAGAGAGAACACTGTTATCTTAAAAACCAAAGCCCAGACCCAAACTGTCACCTTTTCTAACATCCCACAGGTCAGTTTGCTAGGGCTTTGAGCCCTCGTCCCCCCAGCTCCTTCTCTGAGGTTTTGACTACAGAGCTCCTCAGGCAGCAGCTTAATCTTCCTGCTACTCCTTCTGAGGAGCCATGTTCAGCTTCCATCGTCAGATAGATGTGGTTTGGTGTTTCGTTTTATTTTGAGATTTGGGACCATCTGGAATTCTTGGCTTTGACCTCCTTTCAGCTCAGATCCACCACTGTATCTATCTAGGCTTTATCTTTATGCTGTTGTGATTTTTTTTTTTATGTTGTTTGTTTGGTTTGTTTTTTCATTGCTGTTGTTTGTTTTCTCAGACAGGGTCTATCTATGCAGCAGCCCAGGCTGTCCTGAAACTCACTGTGTATAGTCTAGGCTGGCCTCCATTGTGTGTTTTAATCTACTCTTGCTCAATATATCAGTGTAGACCGACATGGCGTTTAGGACAGTGTCCTCAAGGGGCACATGGAAGGTTCTCTGTGATAACAAACAGAAGGAAAAAGCATGCACAGCATTGCCTTCAGACTATCCTAGATTACCTCAACCTGTTGTTGAGGGGGCCATGCTGCACACCTTCCCCAGTCTGCATTCTCCATTGCATCCTAAAGGAGAAGGCTTTAGGGTCCCTGACTGAAAAACATCAGGAAATCCATTTTCTTTCTTTCTTTTTTTTTTTTTTTTTTTTTTTTTTTGGCAAGGAACACGTGACTGAATGACTGAGTTAAAAAATCACTCAAGGCATAATTTCCAGGTAGAGAGAGACCATGGCCACTATTACTTTTAACGTCTTCAGGCTGCCTCAGCTGGTCACAGTGGTAAGGTCATACGGGTTAATAGCTTTAGGCTGGAGACCTTTGTAGTGAAACCTTGGCCGGGAGAAAGTTTGTGGTAAGAACCCATCCTGGTTCTGCTGAAGGTGTCTTTTCATCCTGACTGCCCTACTGTTGGATGGACAGACAGCCTTCTGCTCTCCAGAATTCATGCTGAAACTTGAAATGTCCATGGTTCAGAGAGGAGAGTAGAGGCCTCTGATGGTGAATTCCAAGAACATGCAGTTTTCTCTTTGTAGCCACTGGAAGACTCCTTCCCTGAAGCTATTCCCCACTCCCCTGTAAGGCTAAAATGAGCCAATGCTCAGTGAAATCCCTTAATCATACGTACATATGGCCTACGCACATCCTGCTGCATACCTGAGTTCACCTTTGGCTGATACCTAATCTAGCATAAATAATTCCTGTACTGTGTTGTTAAGAGAATGTTGACAAGCAACTGTTGCCTGTTCAGCACTGGTTACAGCCCCACCCAAATATCTTTTCTATGGTTGATTGTACCTCTGGACACAGGTCTCTAGATAAGTAGGAGGTAGAGAAGTTCAGCTTGGGGTGGCGAGGATGGAAAGACAGATTTAACGGCTCTCCTCTGGGGTTAAGGCCATAGGTTTACATGTTTTCTTCTCGGTCTGTGGACAGTGGGTCATATGACTTCCTGTTCAACCCAGGAAATCAACAAAGATGTCTTGCAGGAATGAACACCCAGGCTATGATCATCTCGAAGTCTCCTAGCTGTATTCTGTTCTATCCATCTTCCTGCTTGTCTATCCATTTCTCCCTCCCTCCCTCCCTCCCTCCCGCCCTCCCTCCCTCCCCCCCTCCCTCCTTCCCTCCCTCCTCCCTCCCTCCCTCCCTCTTCACCCCTCCTTCCTCCATGCATCTGTTCATCCAGCCACCTAGTAACCAATATTTAAATACAAAATGTATTAAGTAGTCTCACCCAGCCTACTTCAAGTCTACAAGCAACTGCTCGGAGGATTTGGCTCGTAAGGAACAACAGTGGTGTAGTCACATGTAACTGTGTGGAGAGACACAGGGATGGCCTCACCAGAAGCTTTTGTCACAATGAGATAGGACAGAACCATATATGAAAATCTGCCAACGATGAGGCACATCCACTCAAAGGTAATGGGGTGTGGGTGATGAAGTTGGGGAGAGCCGAGCTGAGGAACTCTTTGCCCTTGGCCCGGCCGGAGACCTTCCCAGTCTGCTGTTCCAAGACTGTTCCTTTTAGTTCCTAATTTTGAAAATAAGGAACCAAGGAGGGCAGTGGTTGGTCAGCTCATTTTGGGGGATGTGGTGAGTGGGATGATGGCCCCAATGTTGTTTTCCTCTTAACGTCTGGAATCTGTGAATAAAAGCCTTTATATGGAAAAGGGACTTAACCATGTGACACAGGGTGGTGACATGGGCTGGAGGCTGACATATTCTGTCTTCCTAAGTACAATTTTGCCCTTTCGACCCTTTGCCTCAGCGTTTAATTTGGGAAGTAGAATCTCCATGTTAGACTTGCAGAGAGTTTGTTTATCCTGTTCTTGATCTCCTTATCTCTGAAGGAGTTTCCTGTATACCCCACTAATGTTATGGTTTGAGGCCAGCCTGGTCTACTCAGTGAGTTCCTGGACAGCCAAGTTGCACAGAGAGAGTCTTTTTTATTTTTTTATTTTTTTTTTAAATCCACTCCTTAAAAAACAGTGGCCATGTGGTTTTTCACTCACCCAGCTCTTCGTGACATGTATCATTTTGGTGTCAGGAGGCTTCTCAGAAAAGGACTTGTACCTTGAATCAGACAGAATTTAAGGACTAAGCTTCCAAATAGGTTCTCTGAGGTTTTAGGGGGTGGCAGTGATGAGGTGTGGTTCTGGAAAGTCTCATGAGACACTGGATGGATGTGACTATGTGGCTGATACTTTTGTACGTGTCCTCTGCTCAGCTGGGTGTCTGCTTTACTGCAAATACAGATTACACGGGCCTCTGTGGACCCTTAAGCCCCTCCCCTCTCCGCTATAGGCAGCCGGAGGGACTGAACTCATGACCCAGTTAGGTAACAGCCAGGGAACTTAGCCAGCCAGCTTGGGTTGCTTCCCTGCTAAGTTTCACTCTCCCTAACCACCTTTAAAGTCATCTTCCCAAATTCCTGTTGATCACTTCTGCTGTTTATTGTGGCCTGCAGAAGCCCCTGGGCCCCAGAGAAGTGGCAGTTCCTGTGTTTGGATTCCTTCTGCCTGCCAGAGAGGAGAAGCTGAGATACTCTGCTCATTGGTGGTGGCTGGCTGGGGGTTACTTGCAACTGGTTCTGAGTGTACCACAGACAAGTAGTCTAGTTTGCAGGCAGGTGTTGGTTCAGGGCTACAATGGCTGTGATTCTTTCTCTCTCTCTTTTTCCCTTTAGTTAATTTTACAAAGGACAATATCTAGAAATAACAATGTGTTTTCATGTATGCTTTCATGACACATTAACAGAAAAGTGGCCCCAGAGGCTGTGTGTGGGTTTGGAGGACCCAGTTCCTATTTTAAGCTTGGAAATCATGTGTCCCTGTGTAGTTCTGACCATTTGGAATTTGACTCCTCCTCCTCCTGTCTCTCCCCAATTCCCTGTGGGCCCTGTGAAAGATAAGCTGTTCTGGGTCAAAAGCGACGTGCTCACATGATCAGCCCACTAACAGTTAGCCGTGGAACTTACCTGACTAAACTGGCTTGGAAAAGTGGAGAAACTTCACCGACCTGACACGAACAAGTTAGCCATTCATCTTGAGCCGGGCACCTGGCAGAGATCACGTGCCCTGCTCCCAGGTCCTTTGCAGCTTTAAGCATTATTTGTTCTTGTTTTCTTTTATTTGATGTTCTCATTTTCTTTTATTTGAGATTCTTGGGCTTAAAATAATAAGAGATTTTAAGTCAAATAGGGAATTGGGCACTAAAACAAACAACCCACTAACCTTAAAAATAACAATGGAAAACTCAGAAGGGCTTTAAGGCTATGATGCTTAAAGGTATCAACTTCTGTTTTTGACAAAGGTTTATGTGGTGTGTCATTAGAATGTGGGTCTGTACCAGGGGGGGACATATCCATCCTGACTTTAGTGAGCTGGAGTTGTCAGTGATGCTAGAACTGTTGTCTGTAGAACAACGTGGGAGGATTGTTGAAGTCTTGGCAGCTTTCGAGATTGTATCAAATGATATAAAGCCAAGAGGGTCATAGGTGAAATGTGTAAAGGTTAGGTATTCCAGAAAAGGTCATTAGCAAACATTGTCCTGTGACTGGAGCGCCCAGCCTGTGGGATGGAGGGGATGGACACTTGGTGACAGCTCTCTCTGCTCTTCAGTGAGCAAGCCCTCAGAAGATCAGGAGTGCTGGCCCGGTAGAAGGCAGATTCCCAGTTGGGTTGTTTTTGTTGCATTTCTCTATGGCTCTTCTGTTTCTCCTTACTGCTACCTCATGTTGTCAGCTGCTCCTGCTACTTCCTGTCAGGCCTTTCTGTCAAGAGAGACTTTGAGGTGTTGGAGGCTCAGCACTGCAGCTGTAAAGGTAGCGACTGGAGCCCACTGCCCTTCCTGCAGGTGTAGTTGGTCCCTGTGAACTTAGAACGTACTCTCTCTGAGTCAGCTGTGTAGACTTGGGCAGTGTCAAAATGATGTAGCCTTTCCTTTCTGTATGTGGGTAGGGAGAAGAGAAGGAGCGATGGAAAGAAGAGGAGATACTTTTGTGAGGTTGCTGTTCTCGGTGAGGAGAGGGCAGAAGAGTGTGCTATCTTACAGATTTCCCTTTTCTGTGATGTTTTAGAGAGTTGGTCACTCATCATAGTGAACCTGAGAGTGTTCATCGAATGACTGCATACTGACAGCAGTTCAAGAAGGGTCATGGCGGGTGCCCTGGATGCTGCTTAGCATGCTGGACACAGCGTTAGTGGTCCATGACTGTGCTCCCGTGGCAGGTTCGGTGAGTGCCAGCTTACTGGACACAGCATTAGTGGTCCATGACTGTGCTCCCATGGCAGGTTCGGTGAGTGCCATGCCTCCGGTCTGTTCATTTTTATGACTTTGACAAGCAAGAGGGAAACAGCGATTTTAAAAAAATGATGCACAGGACTGGAGATTGGCCCAGTTGTTGATGGACCTAAATTATATCCCTAGAACCTACATCAAATACTGAGGAATGGCAATGTATTCTTGTTAACCCAGCACTGGGGAGGCGGAGACAGCAGGATCCCTGCGGCTTGATGGCCAGCCAGCTTAGCCTACTTGGTGAGTTCCAAGCCAAGGCAAGAGACTGTATGTGATGGTTTGAATAAGGATGGCTTTCCTAGGCTCATATAGGCGTGGTCTGGTTGAAGGAACTGTGCCACTGGGGGTAGGCTTTGAGGTTTCGAAAGCCCACGGCAGACCCAGGCTTCTCCCCTCTCTCATGGCCTGTGGATCAGAATGTCGTTCTCAGCGCTTGTTCCGGCACCCTGAGTGCTGCCCCACTCCTCCCATGCTCCCCACCGTGATGATCATGGAGTAAACTTGTGAAACTGCAAGCAAGCCCACAGTTAGATGTTTTCTCTTTTAAGAGTTGCTTCCATCACAGTGCGTCTTCATGGCAATAGAACAAAGACCAAGAAACAATTTTAAAAAACAAAAAAGATGATACCTGAAGTTATTCTGTAGCCTGCACACACAGAGGCACACACCTGCATATGTGTGCACCCACATAAATGTGAACAAGCCTATGCACACAGGAAGTGTGACACAGGGAGAGAGGACGCACTTCCCTGTGCTGTAAAACTTGCGTGTAGAGGTTCTCCTCTTCATCCCACTCAGCGACTCTGCTCCAGGCTTCAGAATACCTGCTTCCTCTTCCTCGACCACCTCAGAAACTTCCCCACATCCCTTCCCCAGGTGTCCTTTTTCACTTCTGTTGTCTTGTCTCAGTGTGGGAGAAGACATAGGTGGGATGGTGATCGAAATAAGATTATCCTGAAAACCCATTTTAGTGTTCAGAATCAAGCTTTCGAGACTGTGTGAATTCTAGCATGCGTCTGCTTCCACACGGAAGCCAGACACCTGGCGATCGCCCCGTAGACCTCTGCGTGTGAACCCATGTCCTCTCTTTCGGAGCCTTATGCTAGCGTGCAGGAACCAGTGGCCGACCCCAACAGGAGTTGGCGGAGAACGTTTTATGGAGACTTGGCACAGGCCTCCAGGCACACAAATGCTTCTTGCGGTGTGCCTGAGATGAGTTGACTTCCATAGGAAAGGTGGCAGAGTATATTTAGAAAGGAAACTCTCTTAGTGTACATACAGGGCTTGAAAAAGTCACTTTTTATCTCTTAAAACTTAGAACATTTTTGTCAATGTGACAGCATCGTAGATAACTTACATTTGTCCCCTCCCAGCCCCCAACACCACACTGGTTTTCTATTTTCTTATAGTCACCCTTCTGCTTTCATGTCACGAGTTGTTACATATGAGAGAGGGCATGAAGTGTTGGTCTTTCTGAGCCTGGCTTATTTTGCTTAGCACGTCTCCAGATTTATCTTCCTGCCCTGACCAAATTTCCCTTTTTATTTATGGCTGAATACAACTCCTCTGTATGCATGCACTGCATTTCTTTCCGTTTACCTGTTGATGGATGTCTAGGCTGGTACCGTGACTTGGCTGCTGTGATTATTGCAGTCATGAACATGGTTGTGCAGGTGTCTCTGTGGTGTAATGTGGCATGATGAATTAGATTCCTTAGAGATGTCCCCAGGAGTGACCTAGAAACTTTTAAAAATTATGCTGTGTTGCTCTCTGTGTGTGTGTGTGTGTGTGTATGTGTGTTTGTGTGTGTGTACATGCCTCTGTGTCATGTCAAATATGTGGAGGTCAGAGGACAGCTTGCAGGACTTGTCTCCTTCCATCCTTTGGATGCCGTGAATCAAACTTGGGTTGCAGGCTTTGCAGCAAGTGCCATTATCTGCTGAGGCCTCTTGTTGGAATAGCAGTTTTATTAAGGAGCCTCCATCCTGATTTTCAATGTAGCCTCACAGATTTACACTCCCATCAGCAATGAATCAGGATTCCTCTTTGCCCACATCTTAAGTAGCATTTGTAGCCACTTGTTCTTGGTGATAGCCATTCTCACTGGGATGAGATGGAATCTTAATGTAGTTTTCATTTGACAGCCAAGGGTGTTGAGCACATGCTCAAGTCTTTCTTGGCCATGGGTATTTATACTTCCAGGAATGGTCTGTTTAGCTCATTTGGCCATTTATTGAATGTTTGATCTGTTTTATATTTTAGTTTTTTTATTTCTGGGTTCTTTACAGATTCTGGGTGATTGTCCCCTGTCCGTTTTATAACTGGCAAATATTCTCTCCCATTCTGTAAACCGTCTCTTCTGTTCCCTTTGTTGATTTTCATATATTTTAGAGAACATTATCCTGGGTGCACAGCCTGGCTCTCCCAGACCCTCACACGTTCCCTTCTGGTGATTAAGGTGCTGAGTGAGCTGTGGTTTACGTCCCTGCTACCTCAGAAGGATCTCGGCGACTTCCCATCTATAAATACTTGTACTGTGCCCCAGTTTTATATTATAGCTATAAAATTAGCCTCAGGCTGTGTTGCTCTACACAACAGCTGCTTTGTAGACACTGGGTACTTGAACTGGGCTTTGTTGTGAGTGCCAAGTGTGCACCGGACTCAAGAAACAGAGGTGTGTGTGTGTGTGTGTGGAGGGGGGGATGCCGAGCATGACAGTGGATGAGGTCGAGGCGGATGGGTCTCTGTGAGCTTAGCTTACCTAGCACGACACAGTGAGACCCTGTCTAGAAAAATAAATAAAAAATAAAAATAGAAATCTCATATCATCTAAATGTGTAAGTGATGGTATTTTGAGGTACTGGAATAAAATGTGTTATTGAAGTTAATTTGGCCTGTCTGTTTTGCTTTACTGAAGTGGGGGCTACAGAGTTTTAAACTGCTCAGACAGTCTGCATTTGTGGCTCGTTGTGTATTTCTGTCAGGCAGCTCTGTCCTGAAGCCATTGCATTTATAGATGTTTGTTACTGAAAACTTAAGTGTGTGTGTCCCAGTGATGAAGGCTGCATAGCTGTCCTCCATTTTTCTACAATAAAATATGGTTAGGCACGTTTTCTAATTAGATAATTGACACTATTGGGGACTTGTATAGGCTAATGTATATACTGAATTAACTTCACATTAAGAGGGAAGTTTCAGGGGTTTTGTTGTGTGAAATTTAATTGCATGTGTTTAAGGGAGTCAGAACTTGAACAAGTGCAAAGTTCAATTCCATTTTACCCAGAGCCACTAACGGTGACTCAGTGAGATAGTGACCGCACACCCTGTCATCCATCCATTCATCCATCTGCCTATCTTTATATATCTGTCTGACTGTCTAATCATCATGTATGTATATATATACATATATACATACATACATACATATATATATACATACATATATATATACACACACACATATACACACACACACACACACATACAAAAGACTTGGACGTTCTTGTACTGCTCATGACTTTGCAAGTCACTGCCTTCAGCATGATGGCTTAAACATGAGTTCCCAAGCAAGAAGGGTTCACCGACACAGCCTGCAATGTTTCCTGTTCACACTAGCAAGAATGGAAAGCTAGGCCCTCCTCTGTCTCCTTGGCTTGGTTAAGTCTTGCTTCGGATGCCTGGTTTTCTAACTTGACCTAGTCTCAAGCAGAACAGTACTTGGATTTTTCCTGCACCTAATGAATGCTGTTCCTCAGTGATTACCTCACAGCAGGTGATTGCATCCCCACCTGCTTGAGAAGTGAAGTCTTTCCTCTGCTCTTTGACAGTAGAGAGCAGTAGTAGCAAGGAGGTGGGAACAGCCAGGTGCCACCCTACTGTTAACAGGGTCTTTGTGTAGGTGATGTCAGGACCCTTAGCCTTTACAAGGGCCACCGCCCTGTGCAGGCCTAGGACACTTGGACCTAGGACACTTTGGCTCTAGAAGTGTTACAGCTTTTGTGTAGGCATGGGAACCTGGGACTTCTGGCCACTGCTAATAGCTGGTGTTGAAACTTTCCAGTGGGCCTAGGTATTAGGAGTACTCAGGTGTTGATAGTGGTCATTGTTACTGCTCTTGGGCACAAGGTCTTGTCCTTCAAAACGGTAGTTTTCTGGGACTGTCCCAGTAGCCAGACCCTGCAGTTTCTGTCTACCAGATCTTTACAGATGTTCCTCCTTCCCAGCTTCAGGTGTCTGTCTTCTGCTGTAGTTGTTTTTCATCAGCTGTCAGTCAAGTACCAACTTCACCACTGAGTAGCATGGCCTGCCAGCTGCTCACCTGCTACCACCACTGCCTGCTCCCCTGTCGTCTCTACCTTTGCCGATGCTTGCCCTTTTCTCTATTTAATCAGTTCAGCCAACATCACTCTAGTAGGCAAAAAAAGGACTACTCAAGACCAGTCTTTTATTAAACCTGATGCTGCAATACCAGGTAGACAGCCCACTCACCACAGAATCCAGAGAAGCTGCTCGGGCCAATCATAGCACAGTGTGTATGCAAATGAAGGCTTGTGCTTGCACCAATCACAGCCTTGCCTCTAGTTTCTGTCACAGTTCCCTTTGCTGGGATGTGGGGGGAAGGTCTAGATGGAAATGGCTGTAAGTTCATCCAGGCCCGTGTTAGCAAAATGTGTGATATAAACAGAAACGGGTCTGGCTGAGCCTGTGCCTTCAGCTGTGTTGTTGTGCAGTTTTCTTAGACATTGCAGAGAGTTCAGAATGGCTTTTGCTGGCCAAAGGGCAGTCCAGCTGACTATATGATGCACAGTCATTTTGTTTGAGGTCGCTAGGGCAACAAGGGAGATTGCAACAGCTAACAACTGGGGCGTCGGAGTGACTCATTTGTTTGCAGTAAGAACTTAATGAATTTGGGAGAGATGACTCAGCGGTTAAGAGCACTGCCTGCTCTTCCAGAGGTCTTGAGTTCAATTCCCAGCAACCACATGGTGGCTCACAACCATCTGTAATGGGATCCGATGCCCTCTTCTGGTGTGTCTGAAGACAGCTACAGTGTACTCATCGTATATATAAAATAAATAAATAAATAAAATCTTAAAAAAAAAAGAACTTAATGAATTATCATGAGTACTTAAAATGATTTTGATAGATTTTGACCACTGTCAGCTCCTTGCCAAGACTCCAGGGGAAGGAGAGCACCTTTCTCTGCCACAGTTTGTCACAGTGACAGAAAACCGGCTAACAGGCATGTCATGTGTGTGATCACTTAAACATATGCCAATCCCTGTTAGGTTGTCTGTTGCTACAAAATCTTAGTCATTTCCATTTGGCCTGTGGCGGCTGCTGTATCTGACCGCTTGGTTCTCAGTTGATAACATAGTTTGAGGAGGTTACGAACCTTTAGGAGGTGAAGTCTTGTTGGAGGAAGTATATCTCTGGGAATGGGCTTGAGAGATTATAGTCCCATGCCTCTGCTGGTTCATCCCTGTGCTTCCTGGTTGCTTTGAAGATGTGGTCTCTCAGCTTCCTGCTCTGCTGCTTGCTGCTGTATCTCTCCCCGTTGTTGACTCTCTCTTTCTGGAACTGTAAACCAAAACAAACTCTTTGTAAGCCGCTACTGGTCATAGTGTTCTATCATGGCAACAGAAAAAGAATTCAGACAGGGCCTGATCATGGTCCTTGGAAGCTGTGGTAGATTCTTTACAGACTCCCCACAGTTGGTCCCCCCAAGTCTCCCAGAAGTCATTTATATGTCTTTTCTTGGGCAGCGTCACTCTAGGAAGGTCTCTGGGCTTGCTCAGCCTCCCCGTTTTAGACATTGTCACACACTTAATACACATCCATTGCTTTTGGTTTTTTTACTGTTTAGCTTAAGATATTTATGCTGTGGACACCCAGTTCCTCGGAGTAGGAATAGTGTCAAACGGTCCAGTCTCCTGGCTGAGGAATTTACAGTTACCTCATGCCTCTCATCATTAGCCTCATGTATGTAGGGATCAGATCCCTGGGATGAGGTCAGTCCTCCTGGAAGGCTTCCAGAGAGTTCTGCTTGCAAGGAGCGAGTGCCCAGGCTTTCAGGGATCTCTGGTTTCTCTTTCCCTGATCTTCTTTCACATTTATCAGGGTGGCTCTCACTTCAGTAACTCCAGCAGGGATGCTGTGTGCCAGGCTTGCCTCAACTGGCCTGGAGTGACCTGCTCAGCTCCTACCTGCCCCTTACTAACCCTAGACTTCCTCTGTGGGATGAGTCCCACCTGACTCACAGATCTATAGACATCACAGGAAAGGACCTGTCCAGGAGCTCTGGAAAGGATCTGTTCTAGCTATGCAGATAGCTTGTCAGCTCCTACAGACCTGAGCCTGTGGCCCCAGTGCCCAGAACAGGTCAACACAACAGACGCTTTGCTTGTGGGTGCCTGAGTCTGCAGAGTTGCATTGACTCAAACATGGCTGAAAAACACTGGCAGTGTGGCTCTGCTGACAGCCATGCTAGGTTAGGTATACTTGAGTGTCTTCAAGTTACCCATGCCCAGACTCTTAACCACCATGCATCTGACTTTTACAGGGTATGATGAAAGTAATTGTTCTCCATGGGACTCTCTGTCCCAAGCCTAGCTGTAAGAAGAGCACCCAGGCAAACTCTCTCTACTTAAAAGAGAGGGAACAATGCAAATTGATGCTTTTGTTAGGTCTGCTCGAGTTTTTCCAGAGTAGAGCAGGGCACACACTAGGGGTTCACATGATTTCTGTAAGCTGTACTCTGTGTGTGTGTGTGTGTGTGTGTGTGTGTATCCCTATGCGTGTGTGCCAGAGGAGGATGTCACATGCCCTGTGCCTTAGTCCCCTGAGACAGGATCACTCTCTGCCCTAGTCCCCTGAGGCAGGATCTATGACTGAATCTGGAACTCACTGTTTTTCCAGTAGGCTAGCTGCCCAGAAAGCGTCCATGAACAAACCCCCCACCAACCTGTTCAAACGCTGGGGTTAGAGGCACCTGCAGCTATGCTGCCTTTTCTGTAAGTGCTGAGAACCGGGAGCTCCGGCCTTCATGCCTGCAGGGTGCCCTTACCCACCAGGCCCTTCCAGAGCTCTTCAAGCTGCATCTCAATGTGCCCTCTCAGCCTGGTGCCTGCAGCTAGTCCTGAGCTGCACAGCCACAGCTGCCGTTTGGCTTTGCTCCCTCTTCCCCCCAGCTGATGGATCTCCATCTTGAATCTTGGCACTATGAAGAAATCTGAGTTTTTTTCCTCCTACTGTTGGAATAGGACCTGCAGCTGAGCTCCTGGCAGGTTTCCGCTCTCTTCATGCAGACAGACACATGAACCGTGCTCCCCTTTCTCACTTTTCCCCTGAGAGCGCCCCGCTGAGTTCAGAGCAGATTATACCTTTCTGACCTGGTTAACTTTGTCCCAGTAGCTGAAAGGAGTCACCATGATCAAGTAATAGGAAGGGCTCAAGGGATTAACTCGGTGAAGTCAGAATAGTCAAACAGCCCAGATCCCAGTGGCTGGAATGTTATCTTGAGGCTGGAAACCCCAGTCTCTGTCCTTGTCACGTGGTCAGGTCCACTGAATGATGGCGGAATGACGGCGATCTGCAGAT
This sequence comes from Grammomys surdaster, assembly GCF_004785775.1. Lineage (NCBI taxonomy): Eukaryota > Metazoa > Chordata > Mammalia > Rodentia > Muridae > Grammomys > Grammomys surdaster. The sequence continues at coordinate 9,592,316 of NW_021604656.1, forward strand.
GCACTTTTTCTTTCCTGCATTTTATTTTATCTTGATTTGAGATCAATTTTTTTATCTTTTTAAATTGTTGTATTTATTTACATTCCAAATATTGCCCCCTTCCCACTCTCCCTCCAAGAGTTCTTCATCCCCTACCTCCTCCCCTTTGCCTCTGAGAAGGTGCTCCCCTCTACTCCCCACCCCCAAGTCACCCCCATTCCCCTTCCCTGGGGGATCAACTCTCTGCCAGATTAGCGCAGATGCACTTTCTTTCTTTACAGGACATTTTTATTTTTCATAAAACTAGGCTTGGTGGCCAGTGTGACTCTAGTGTGGAGCTTACTGTATCTGGAGAAGATGCTTGGAGTGTCGGTTGCTTATTTGGTCCACTGGAGACCCTGTTTGGATTTTGTTAGGTTACATTTTACAACAGCCTTTGTTCCTTCTCTTCAGCTTTAAAGCAAAAACGAACAGACGAGCAGGTACAGCTCCAGGTCTGCTCTGTGGTGTTAGGTCTTAGGGTTGACACTCTGCACAGTGAGCGAAGGCCCCACCATAGCTTCCAGCAGCCTAAGACACCTGCTGTCTGTACATCCAGTCTTTTGAGCATTTAGAAGTTCTCTTGGGTTGAAATGTCTTCAATATCCCTGTGGGTTGTAAATTCCTGAACTGTCAGAGCCTTATCTGAGCCAGTATTGTTTACTTAGGCAGTGAGTACCCAAGGCAAAGGAGCCTGGCCTGGAGCAAAATAGCAGTGTAAGCTGGACAGACATGGTGGTGCACAGCTGTTGTAAGCCTGACAGGTATGATGGTACACACCTGTGGTCTGAGCGCTTGTGAGATGGGGGCAGATGGACTGTGAGTGCCGGGGCATCCTGGGATACATAGTGAGTCCCTATTTGAAAAAAAAAATGAATTGAATGACACCAAACCACCAAACCAAATAAGAACAAGAAAAAATAGCAGTGTATCCATCAGCTTCCATCTGGCTGGTGTGTGGAAAAGCCACCCAGGAACCACACTTCTCCCTGCCACCAGCCACTTAAACTTCATGGTCCCCTGTTACTCTGAGGGCTTAAGAGTTGTTCTGGTTGGATCTGGTGTTCAAGGACAACCTGGTCAATATAGAAAGACCCCGTATCACACCAGAAATAAAAAAGGGCTTGGTGATAGCTCAGGGGTAATGAACCAAGGCCTAGCTTCAATCCACAGTTACTACCAACAAACTCCCCCTCAAAACCAAAAACAAATTGGTCTGTATGACAGCTGGCCGCCATCCAGCACGTTTCTGTCTCTATTCTCTTCATCATAGTTTGTTCTCAGATGCTACCAGAAATATCTAGCACAACTGACTCAACAGTCAGTCAGCATAGAACATCTGCAGACGGTGCCTTACGGTGAGAGCCCTGTCAGCAGAGACTCATGGATTTACCTTTCTGGAGGGCAGCCCTGGAGCCAGTAGCCTGAAGGAGGCAGTGACCTCCTCTCTCAGGCCCAGCACCGCTTTCTAATGCATCAGAGTCCGGGAAGTATTTACACTCGTCCTGTATCTCCCATGCCCACCTTTCTATTCAGCTCCATCCAAGCAGGGGCTTGACCACAAGCATGCCCGTTAGGGATAGCCTCAGATGTGTTTCTGCATTTAGCCCTAAAGCCCACAGTGGGTGTAGTACAGTCTCACTTCCAAAAAGCTGACAGTGTCACTGGGAGAGAGGACCTGCACACTTGCAGAATGCTAGATTTAAATATGCCAAGTCTAAAAACCTGTAAGTTTTTGAGGGTTTTGTTTTGAGGGTTAAAAACAGCCTCAAACAAAGGAACTGCCACACGCTATGCCCCATTACCTGTGACAAAGGCCAGGTCTAAACCCTGCACACAGTAGCCTATCAGGAAGGTTCATCAGATTTCCCTAAACTTTCCCCAGGTCTTCTTAAGAAATCTAGACTTGTTCTTCCAGAGGGATCTAGAAAAGTCCTTTATGTTTCCGTGGAAGACAAGGGGCAGATGACCAGGAGTCCAGATCTGTGTGAGCTACATGAGAGGCTGTCTCCAGAAACCAGCAACAGACAGCAATTCTGAGGAGGGTGCTTTGGCTGCCTACCAGTTTCTTGATTCCACCCTGGAGGCCCAGAGTGTTCTGGATGTTCTGCAGATGATGGTCCTGTCCTTAGGATGCTGTTGCTCCCAGGACCCTGCATCTTCCCTGCTCCCCTCCCCCCCACTGCATTAATTGCATGCCTCCTCCCACTCTGTTTTGCATGTTGCTTCTGACCTTGGCCTTCCTGGGGTAACCCAGGTAACAGGATGCTGTTTATGCCCTTGGGAAGCTGTGTCTCCCTGAGTTATGGCAACCTGAGCCACTTGCTCCTAAGGAAACCCATGCTTTCCAGGTCATTTTCCTGAGTCGCAGAACAGTTCACATAGTTATTTTCCTTTACAGTAAGGATTTTAAAACTGACAAGCTTTTCACTGTAGCTTCTTAATGGGGAGGCAGAGAGTGGCTCCCTGTGTGGGCTTTGTCAAGAAGGTGTTCCAAGAGAACGGGTGCCGCCCGGGGCGGACATTAGTGAGTTCCCACGCAGGCCTCCCACACATTCATTGTGAGTGTGCTTTAAAATCAAAGGTAAAAGCACTATTGTCTCCTAGTCACCGATCTGATCCGAGTCTGTACCCCTGTACAGGCTCTGAGAACATGTTCTTGTGGAGAGACTGGAGAAGTAGGGCATTGTTGGACCCCGGGTTGGGCACCGTCGTGTCTTGTCACAGTGTTGCCTTTTCTATGCCTAGTAAGAGATCTTTCTTTCCACTTCCACGTTCCCTTTTCCTTTCCTTCCCACACTTCTTCCTTGGACCTTTCCAATTCCTCCACCCGTACGTCTCCCTACCTGACAAAGAAGCTCTTATTACCCAGGTACACCCACAGCCCACGGGACACTTTTCTGATAGTAGAACCTATCTGACCTTTCTTTCCCATGAGCAGACTTGTCCCCATTTGGCTATATTTAAACATTGTCCATTTTCAGTGTTCGGTGAACGATGTAAGACCTGCCACAGCCCTCGTGTTTCACAGATAGGTGTGCTGTAGGTTCCTGGAGTTGAACTCTGCTCAGGCAGCCTGCAGTTTCAAATGCACACAGTGCATTCATCACCCGCAATGCTTTTCGTCTTCTTTCTGATTCTAGAATACTTGCACAGGCACAGTGAAGAATCCTGGGATGGGACCCCCATAGGAGACATGAAATTCATTTGTTTCACATGCAACACATATGTATGATCAGAAGATACTTTATGCAACATTGTTAATAATCTTCAGCATGAAGCTAAGTTTTGTAGTGTTGAGTTTGTCACAGGAAATGCTCGAAGATTTTGCATTTGGGATATTTTGATGCTCTGATTCAGGATACGCAACCTGTAGAGTGCTTTCTCAGCAGTCAAACAATCATACAAACGCTGGTTACCTTGTGTTGCGGGGCTCCTTGGAGACCCATGTGTGATAGATAAGCAAATATAGAAAATGTTCCTGAGTGCTTTTTTTCTCGTTGGTAGAAGAGATGACAGTCATAGGGTGCTGTGGCTGTCCCTAAGGGGAGCTACGTCATGGGCCTTGCAGGGTTATGAGCACCATAATGATCAGGGTCCTGGCCAAATGTCATGTATTAATAAGCTGGACAGGGAAGTTTAATGGCAGTCATTTCTTATAAGCTAAGGTTTTCTTCTTTTTAATAAGATTTGTGGTTTTAAAAAATATTGTTTTGTGTCTCTTCATCTATGTGTGTATATGTCTGTGTGTATATTCACACGCATGCATGTGTATGTGTGTGTATGTATGTATGTACGTATGTATGTGTAAGTGTGAATGTGTGTGCATGCACACAGCACATGTATGAGTGTATGCATATGTTTGTATGTATTGGTCAGAGATCAATATCAGGCCTTATCTTCAATAGTTCTTCCACTTTATTATTTGAGGCAGGGTCTCTCCTTGACTGGCTAAGCTGGCTGGCCAACAGGCTCTGGAGATTCTCCTGTCTTCAGCCTTTAGTGCCAGGATTGGTGACCACCTTGTTTAACTTTTTGTTTTTAACACAGGGGCTGGGGATATGAAACCAGGTCTCCATGCTAGCACAGGAAGCACTGGGGACCAACCTAGAATCCTGCACACGTCAGTCGGGTGCTCTGTCGGTGGGTCACATCAGCAGCCCTTCATCTCTGGAGCTCTTTAAATGTGTCTGTCCACCATTACATAAATGAACTGAGATCAACTAATTGACTGATTATTGATAGATAATAGTTAATCGGTGAATCAATTGAGAGGTTTTGTGCGAAATGAATTGGTTGTTCATTTCCAATGCTGTAGTACATTCCATTTTCAGGGAAATTTGTTCCTATTAGTGGCAGGCACTGGGCTGTTACTGCCCAGGAAATGCAGCTCTAGGTTCTTAAGAGCCTGTTCACAGCATCTCTGCAAGCACGCTGCATAAGCCTTTTTAAGTGCATTTCCATTTATAGGCGCCTTATTTAATGTGTAGTGTCGCTTTACTGACACGGAACACACGGTAACAGCTCCTTCCCTGAGTGATGCTTTAACTGGTATGCCTGTTTTCTCTGTGAGGCACATTAATCTTCTTGGCTTAGTAAATAGTGCAGGAGACCATCTAAGATGGTGGGACGCAACAGAAAGCTAAAAAAAAAAAATTACAACAATCATGCCCTGACTCCAACAAACCAGACCAAAACCTGATGCAGAGGACAGAGGGGCCATTTGCTGTCAGTGTGAAAGCTCAGCTAAGAAGGAGGGAACCATAATGTCATTTGGATGTCCTCAGCTAGGGTGTGCTTCCTACCAGTTCAACGTGTGTATGTGTGTGTGTATGCATATGCATGTATGTGTGTGTGTGCATGTATGTGTGCATGAATGTATGTGTGCATGTGTGTGTACATGTGTGTGTGTGTGCGCACTCAAGTGCGTGTGCACATGCATCAAAGTGTTGCAAGGTGGCTGGAGAGATGGCTCAGCAAATAGGAACATTCTTTTGCTCTTGTCGGAGATCCAGATATGGTCCCTAGGGTCTACATGGTGACTCACAACTGACTGTAGCACCAGTTCCAGGGATCTGATGGCTCCTTATGGTCTCTGGTCTCCATGGATACCTTATGGCAGGCAAACACTCATACACACAAAGTAAAATAAGTATACCTTTTGTTAAACAGTGCCACAAGTATTGACAGGGAAGTTATGAGTAACAGTTAGTGGGAGACTTCACAGTACGGACTCCACACCACTGTCTCGTGAAAATTCAGTGTTGGGTCCAGACTGTTCCCAAGCACTGAAGCTAAACCACTTCATGTCTAAGCTTTTGCTGAGCTAGCCACAATGGCCGTGTAGCCCTCCATGTTGGTATCATCTCTGACCACCCCCAGGGTGTTGGTAAAAGAATTGAAAAAGTCCTTTTATTTCTGAGTTTAATCTGAGTTGGATCATGTTGTTATGCTGCGACCCTCGAAATTAGAAGTATTTTCATAAAAGCCTTTTACCTTTGTTGTTGGTAGTTGGGCTGCTAGAAAAGAATTATCTTCAAAGTCGGAATGTGGGGTAGAAAACAGGTGCCAGGAGAGCCATGGTCAAGAGCTGGTTGCCACGGAAGTAAAGAACCCTAGCAGCCATTAGCCAATGACCCAGTGTGCGTTAAGCCTCTGCCACAGTTGCCTGTGATGAGCTGAGATGTGGTGTCTAAATGAGAATGCCCCACAGGCTCAGTCAGGTGTTTGACCTCTTGTTTTCCTGATGGTGGCGCTGTCAGGAGGTTTAGGAGGTACAGCCCTTGCTGGAGGAAGTATGTCAGCAGGTGTGGGCTCTGATGCTCGTAGATTCATTCTACTTCCTGTCTGCTCTCCCTGCTTTGTGCTCCAGCTGCCATGCCTCTCCACCAAGTTGCTTTGGGTGATCGTATTTCATCACAGCAACCATAAGGTAGCTTATACGGAAGGCTCCTTCTTTCAGGGGTCCATCTCTTAGTGTGCTGGCTGCCTGAGGAGATGCTCCCGAGGAGATGATGGGGCAGTGGGTGTGACCCAGAGCACACAGATGCCAGGACTGTATGCAGCTCCCAGGACTGCAGCCTGTGGTTTTTCTATTGTAGCAGCAATACACCCTGGGCAGGGACAGTATGAAAGGGTGGAGCGATGCTGTCAGGGAAGGGTGGAGCCAGCAGTCACATTCAGCTATCATCTGGGCCTTTTCTTCTTTCTTTTGGTCCTGTTAGACCACCTTGCTATCATCCCCCAAGGGGGACATTGTTGGAAAGTAATATTTGGAAGGTAATATCACACTGTGTTGAGATAAAAGCAATCATCAGGACTTTTCATCACTACATCTGTTAGAGTTTCAGTTAAGCAACTTACTCTTGGTATAATTTGGGTATTCCAGTGGCCTATGCATCAAAGGTGTGGGGACCGCTAAGAGATGGGACCCCATGACAGGCATTTAGGTCATGAAGTGCACGTTCTTAAATGTGGTTATGAGAGCCTGGCTTCCTTCTCATTCACTCTCCTTCCTGGCCCTAAGGTAAAAGGTTTTAGTCTGATACATGCTCCCACCACAGCAAGCTTCACAGCCATGAGGCTAGTTGATAATGTCCTGGACCATCTGAAATTATATGACAAGCCTTTTCTCTTGATAAGATACGTCAGGTATTTTGTCATAGCAACGGAAAGCAGATCCACACATCCCTGTACTTCAACAAATGGTTCAAGATGGTGTGATCTTGATATTATCACCACTTGGTGGAATTTGAAATAAGCCTGTGTTAATAATAGCTTGTAGGTGGTCTGGGTCTGTAGCTGCTGCATAGTTCCGTTGGCTTATTATAACCCAATGTACTCCTTTTAATTCTCTGGTGCTGAGGATGCCAGACTCGTACACCAGTGCTGTGAATCAAGTCCGTGAGGCAGTCTTCCTCCAGAGTGGCAAGAAATGATAGATAGGAGAGTCAGGGACCCTGGGTCCTCAGAAAAATCACATCCTTGGGAAGTAAGTCTCACAGAAGGTGCACGCCATAATCAGGATTCCAGGAGATATAGGACGATGAAGTCATTGCCAAGGGAGACAGAGAAAAAAAAATAAGGAAGGATGTTTTCAGAGGAATGGTGTTGGTATGGGTGTGGGTTTTTCGCCGGAACCTTCTGGACCCCTGCATCCATCAAGGATAGGGCCTTTCCTAACTACTGGGCATTAGTCCCTCACTGTCAGATGCTGTCATCATTGAGGGCATGAGTCCTGGACGTTCTGCCCATGGTGCCTCTGGGCATGTCCCCACACTCCCTCACCCTTGGGCTCTAGCTGGACTGCACTGGCTGCTGTCCTGTCCTATCCTAGGCCTTAGGGTTAACCCTTCCAGGACAATACTTAACCTTGGGACGTTGAGAAGTGCAACCACATTCAGGAGAGTGTCCGAGTCTAACTTTCCACTGGATGTGAGACTCCTCCGCAGGAAGTTTTTCTTGAGTCAATGAGAGTGGGCCTGTATCCTGTATCCTGGAGCCAAGTCGCTTGTATATACAAAGTATATGTGTATGTGTGTGTGTATGTGTATGATATATGTGTATGTCTGAGTGTGTGTGTGTGAGTGTGTGTATGTGTGTGTGATATGTGTGTGTGTGAGGCACACACAATTCATCCTCTGGGGGTCTGGGATAGTCATTGGTTGTCCTAGCTGAGCCTCTCCATCCTGCGTCCTCTTGAGTGTGCTTGGTGGGGCCCGACGCTGTTGTTGTGAAGTGAGGACCACGTGGCATTTCTTCTCTGGACTCTCAAGCTGATGTAGGCCTGCTCCTCATGCAGGTTGTGGAAGCTCCTCATGCAGGAAGCTCTTCTCTGCTACCCTCTACCATGCAACCGAAACCAGTGTGGGATTCCCAGGAAAACTGTAAAGTGACTGAGATAGTTACATCCGGTCTTGGTTCTAAGCCAGCAAGTTCACAGCAGCCAATCCTGGGTTTCCCGTGTTCTGCTGCAGGAGGGGGGAAATGAGAATTAACCATCATACAAAAATAAGTTGCTGCAACAACAATCCCAGCTTTGTGTACGCGTGTGTGTTTGTGTATCTGTGGGTGTGTATGCATATGTATGGTGTGTGTATATGTGTATGTGTAAGTGTGTATGTATTTGTATATGTGCGGTATGTGTGTATATGTATATGTATGTTGTGAGTGTATATGTGTGGAATGTGTGATGTGTGTGTATGTGTGGCATGTGTGTATGTATGTATGGATGTGTTTGTGTATATGTGTATGTATGTGTGAGTATATGTGTATGAAAGGTATGTGTGTGTGGTATCGTTTTCTTCAGTGGCTTCTGCTGCTAAAGCAAATGCATGTGTGGTGAAGTGCCTCCTCTTAATATCAGAATATTACCCTTCATTTGGGTTTCCCCCTTTTGTTTTCACGTATAGCTGTTCTTCAGCAGGTGCTCAGAAATGTACAGAGCCTGAGAGGTGATCAGACCCTTCCTTTGTCAGTAGAGAAGAAGGGAGAGGGTGGGGATCCATCCAAATGTTTCTTCCCGTGTCTCAGTACCTCAGAGGGAACTGCCGTTTAATCCCATGGCCTCGTTGTTATCTAACCACACAGTCTTGCTAACTTTCCGATCTCTTTCATGCATGGGAATGAGATCTGGTTGTATGTTCTGTGGCACTGAGGATACTTCTATTGACAGGACAACGACAGCCCAGATCAAGCTGCCTTTAGTCAGAAGGATTAAGTACTGGGAAGTCTGCTTATGTAGTTTCAGGGTAGCATTACTTCAGCCACTCTACAGTGTCCCACAGACCTGCTTTCTTTTTCTCTATAGTCAGGCCTTTGCAGTGATTTCCCTTAAACCACAAGCTGATTCTTAATGATCCCACATAGCTGGCAGCCACTTTGGAGTTTTATACATAGTTCAATGTCCATGAAAAGAGTCTCATAAAGACCGTCTCCCCGTTGTCTGGAGGGTTTTACGTGGGTCATATGTCTGTCATTGGAGCTAGAAGAATACAGTGCACTGATTGGCTCAGTCTAGATCACATGATCCAGTGCTTGGTGGTGAAGTTAGTAACCCCAAAACACAGAGATCCCTGGAAAGGGATTTTGACTGTGAAGAGGGTGAACAGGGTAAAGAAATTGCTCCTCTGCCCTTTGCTTCTGAGTACTGTGGACCTTGTTGTTCTGGGTGCTGTGGTATTTAATACTGATGTAAGGAATATGTCTCTGAAGGCAGACTCTTGCATGTTCTCTACCAGTATTCTGCTTTCCGCCCCTCCCGCTTTCCTCGTTCTATGTCTAGACATGCAGAAAAAGAGTTTGTTGAAACAGGGCATTTATGAGTGCCCGAAATGGGAAGAAAAAAAATTATAGATAGACTGGCTAGCTATCCATTCAGTCAAATATGTAAAGGAAAGAAAGGAAGAAATAAAGAGAGAAAATAGGAAGAAAGAAAGAAAGAAAGAAAGAGAGAAAGAGAGAAAGAGAGGGAGAGAGAGAGAGAGAGAAAGAGAGAGAGAGAGAGAAAGAAAAAAGACAAAGAATTTTATTCTTTATGGCATTGTTCAGGGAACAGGCTCAATAAAGCTGCACCCCGCACAGGAATAAGTATGCCCACCTCTCTTGTTAACTGTCAAACTTTTAATCTTCCCTAACCAGTTTTGCTGTGTGTCCCCATGTTATGTCCTTGCCCAGATCCAGTCTTCAGTGAACCTTAAATTCTGTTCCATCTTTTCTCCGCCAGTGGACAGTTTGCAGTTGTGAAGAAATGTCGTGAGAAAAGTACAGGTCTTCAGTATGCAGCCAAGTTCATCAAGAAAAGGAGGACCAAGTCCAGCCGGCGGGGTGTGAGCCGGGAGGACATTGAGCGGGAGGTCAGCATCCTGAAGGAGATCCGGCACCCGAATGTCATCACCCTGCATGAGGTCTATGAGAACAAGACAGATGTCATTCTGATCCTGGAGCTGTGAGTGTTCCCTGTGGTGTCTGGAAGAGACTATGGGGAGGGCATGGGGCTGCATGAGCTATATAGTTAGCCCAACTGGGCCATCCCTAAGCTGTCTACTTGAGCCTTAGTTGCCTGGAAAATGCATCTTCCAGTAATTAAGGGACAATTGATATGCAGGAGGGTCCCTGAATCTTGGGGCTCACCCACTCTCTGAAGTTCAACTTTGTTTGCCATAAGCACATGACTTAGGGGGTTCTCTGTGAGTGACATGCGTCTACACCACTGTCTTCCCTGTCTTTTTCCTCTCGTTTCTCCTTCCTCCTTCCTCTTAATCTTTCACACACACCCTGCTTTTAACTGTGGAACTGTCAGCGATAATTACAGGAAGGACGAAGTTGAAGCTGAGCACTGAGACGTGATTACAGGACTCTTTGAGCATGCTGCTGCTTTTCCATCTTGCCCATCTGGTGTCGTGGTGGGCAGCTGATTGACAAGCATTGTTCTGAGCTGATTCTGGTTTCTACCTCCTGCCCCTCCCTTTCCTGGATCCCTGCCTGCCTGTGCTGTGTAGGGGCCCACTGCAACCAAGGCCAGCAGCTAACTCTTTCAAGAGAGAGGAAGAAGTCAGTCGAGGGTTCTTGGGGAGTTTCTCTGTGGCATTTTGGATGTCCACTTGGGCAAAGAGGGATGGGTGGGGCTCATTCCTTGACAGCTGATCATGGGTGGTCCCCAGTGGTCACAAGTCCCATTCAATCCCTAGGAGCTTTCTAAGTTCCGGTGTGCCTGCCTGCCTACTGTTTGACAGCTCCCTTTCTTTGAATATAAATTAGATGGCATACAACTCCTTTAACCTCTTGGTTGTTTTGGAATTCCTGTCCTGTTGTAAATGATGCTGGAGGAAGGGTTGCACAGCTATATAATAAAATTAGCAGGCATAGTCAGGTGACTCCCAGATCATGACTCAGGACAGCCCCACAGCCCTCCCCACACGCTACAGATTCCAGCATCCCGTGGGCTATTTTATAAAGTACCCATTTCCACATCCTAACCCCCAAATGTGCCAACAGAATGGTGCAATGTGTAAACTCTGGGACCTGCTCTCCTAACTCAGTGTGAGGTTTGCATTCTCTGTCCCTTTAAAAACTGCCTGGTAGCGCTCTACCACCCGGATGGAGAGACTTGTTAATTCTTCCATTACCCAGTGGACCTTTGGGCTGCCTCGAGTATGTATTGTAGTCAGGAGTGAAGCTGTCCTCAGCACTCACAGACTCATGTGAACATGTGTGTCCCCACCCCCTGAATAAACCTTAGGAGTGGGGTTGCTGGGGAATGTGGAAATCCCACCAGCGACTGCCAGGCTTATTTCCTCAAGTGTTAAGTTTCGCTTTTCTGCCTCCCCAGCAGTAGGTAGCTTCAGATGCTCTGCCAGCACCAACTCTGGCAGTGTGGATGTTTTTAATGGCACGTATGTGGTTAGGTGCCTGGCAGCATGCAGCTTTATGTTGCTAACTGTGCGGTGACCTTGAGGACAACTTGAGGAAGTTCAACCGGAGCAGCAGCAGGAGGAGGTTGGAAGCGGGAAGGAAGGTTGTAAGGACGGTTCCTTCACCGTGGGGTCAGGAGCATCTTCATAGATGACAGCAGCCCCTGAGGCTGGTGTCCTTGCTCCTTCACCCCCAGTGTATGTGTATGTGGCAGTTCCTATATGAGCCACTGACTGAGCTGTAAGGCTGTTCAAACTAAATGTTCTGGGTGATTTTGGATGAGACCTACATGTGACTTGGGTAGATCTAGTGAAGCAGACAGCTCTCCATAGGGTAGGTGGGCTTCATTCAGTCAGTGAAGGCCGAGCTAGAGCAAAATGACCAACCTCCCCTTGAATAAGAGACACTTGTGGAGCTTCCCCGCAGGGCATCTGAGAAGATATCTCTCATGACCCCAGCGCAGATACTATTTTTTTCTTTGTTTGTGTTCAATGCACAGTGGTCAGACTCTAGACTGGGCTCTGTCCTTGTGTTCTTTGCAACCCTGAAAAGTAACTTTAAGACGATAAGTTTCCATCCTGCCACTTGCTTTGTGGTAGAACGGTATGTTCACGGTAGAGCTACCTACCGCAGCAGCTCAGTGCAGAGTAAGTATGAAGGAGGCATAGGCTGCATCGCGTACTCACGACTTTCACATCCTCCACACACCATTGTTCTGTAACGGAGTCACGACGAGGCGAAGATCTCTTCTGCCTGTGTTCTTGCCCACCCACCTCATGCCACAGTGAAGCCACTACGAAACTCTTGAATCATTCTGTAACTCACTTGGTTACCTGGCGAGTGGCGAAGCCAACTTAGAGAACTTTGCGTTGGCTGTGTGACTTAACTTTCCGTGGCTATGACAAAATGCCCTAGATGGTCAATTTGAAAGGAAAGAAGGTTTTATTTTGACTCACAGTTCAGAGTCGTCAGTCTGTGGTTGCTTGTTTTTTTCAGGTGGAGACCTGGGTAGGCAACATATCATAGTAGTGAGCACACGTTGGTTTGTATCTGTTTCTTCCATGGTGGCCAGGAAGTAGACAGAGAGCGAGGAGGGGCTGGTATTCTAGTACCCTTGGAGGTTACCTTCTAGTGACCTCACTTCCCTCATTAATCATCCTTCCCTAAAGGGCCAGCCACCAGCCACTAACACCACATGGACCACATTGGGTTCTGGTAGGCACTTCTGATCCATGTGTAAACACTGATGCTGTCTCTAAGTGGGCGGTGGTGTCAATGGGACACACTGGCTTATAGCGTTGCACTTTGGTCCATAACACACCAAAGGTGTTTGTCATTGGAGTTTAAGATCCAGATTGACCAGGTCTTTCAAGTTTTTTTTTTTTTTTAAATCTAATCTAGGATTTTTTAATGTGGACAGTATAGTCAGTTTATAACATTCATTAGAGGGCTAAACAGCATGTGAAAGCCTGTGGCCATACAGACGCCCCAGTTTGAGAGCATTTCGTGTGAGCAGTGACATCAAGGAACTACTGCCACAGAGGAAGCCACCTTAGGTAAGTGTGGAGATGGAAAGTCCTAGAGGGTCCAGATTTCCCTGAAAGACATGACACAGAGGTAGCACTAGGAAACAGCTTAAAGCATTGGGCAGTCTGTGCAGACATTAGTTCTCAGCAATAGCATCCATTAGAGTCCCCAGAAAGGCTTACAGAAGACAGGGTTTTTCACTCTTTTTTAGAGTTTCATCATACAGGCTTGAAGATTCATTAATTAGCTGGGCAGTGGTGGTACACACCTCTTAACGGCAGCACTTGGAGGCAGAGGCAGGGGGATCTCAGTGAATTTGAGACCGTCTTGTTTTATTACATAGTTCCAAGACAGCCAGGGTTACACAGAGAAATCTTGTCCCCAAATAAAAACAAAAACAAAACAAAAAATTAATAACTAACAATCTTTAATACAGGGCTCCATTGCTCCCGGGCTAGGTTTGAAGTACTATGTAGAGAGAATGACTTATAACTCTCAAGGGGATCACAGATCTGCACCACCAAGCCTTGCTTTGTGTCTTGCCAGGGATCCAGCCCAGGGCTTCACAAATGCTGGATGCAAGTATTTGGCCACTGAGCTACATCCCTAGCCAAGCACTGGTGCTTTTAACATGTTCTGATGTACATGTTGTACCACATCTGGGCCCTGTGTTTTGAGGAGATGTTAGTGGTTGGGTGATGTCCCCATATCCAATTATATTGCAGCTCTTAGTGGCTTCTTAGAATGTGACTCTATTGGATTAAAGGATGATTTCCAGTGTTGTTAGCTCATTCATGGTGATGCTGGAGTAGAGCAGGGCACTTAGCCAGTTTGGTTGGTGCCATTATAAGAAGACCCTGGGTGGACTTAGATGCAGGAGGATGCCAGCAGATAGAACACTGGGGAGAAGGGGTCACAGGTAAGGGGTGCTTGGAACTCCTTCAAACCAAGGGAGGAGTGAACAAGTGTTGATTTTGGAATCATGACCTCTAGGCAGGTGAAATGGTAAATTGTGTTAAGCCTCTCGTGTGTGTGTGTGTGTGTGTGTGTGTGTGTGTACACAAATGTATGCACACCTATGTGATTCCATTCCACATGCAGGTCATGAAAGTAATGCTTTTATTTTAAACTTAAATGGTTACATTTTATTATATTTTAAAACTTTTAAAAAAAGATTATAAAGAGGGCATCAGACCCCATTGTAGATGGTTGTGAGCCACCATGTGGTTGCTGGGAATTGAATTCAGGACCTCTGGACGAGGAGTTGGTGCTCCTAACTGCTGAGCCATCTCTCCAGCCCGTAGTTTGAAATTTTATGTGTGTGCATGGTATGCATGTGCACATTTGTGTGTGGGTGCACATGTGTGGGTGAAAGCGTGTGTGTGAGGTCAGAGTTTGGTATGGGTGTCTTCCTCTATCGCTTCCCATAATCATGGTTAAAAAACCAAACCAAACCAAACCAAACCAAACCAAACCAAACCAAACCAAACCACCAAACCAAACCAAACCAAACAAGACAAAACACACACCCAATGTAGGATGTACCATTCTAACCATGTTTACACATATTGTACAGTGATATTAATTGCATACACACTGCCAGACAGATTGTATGAGTTAGATACTGTATGTAAGATCATTGCCTGTCTACTCCGTAACCAAACCCAGAGGTGCAGTCACCAGCGCGGGAATTGCGTATTCCCATCTACATGCACTGGTGTGGTGCAGACACTTGGCTGACTCACCCAGAGTGTTTCAAGAGATGAAGTCCCGTTATGAATAAAGTGTTTTTAAAGTGATGCTTCTCGGCAAAGTGGTAAACAGGAGGGGAAGCTGACCGAGAGGGTGTAGGAGCCCATCTCTCAGGCATCCCTTCCTGCTTCTCCCCCGGTGCCTGAGACACAGAGGAGCGCTGAGATTACTTGATGATCTCTCTTGCTGGCACACTTGTTTGTTGCTCCTCGAGACTGAGCTCTTATGACTTTTTGAACCCTTACTTTTGTTCACGAAGGCGGTTTCGGGAGCTCTGCTGGCACCCCACCCCTCAGCTATCTCTTATTAGGCAAGAGCAGAGAATTGAAGAGCATCCGGCCGCAGCCTTAGCCTTTCTCAACAGATCAGATCACACGCAGTGGATGGCTTTCCACTCAGGTGTGCTCTTGAGAACTAAAACCCTGTGTGCATGTCTCTCAAGCATTCTTTATTCTCGCCAGGCCAGTTGAAAAGTGTTTCTTATGTGATTAATAGGTGTTTTTACTCACTGTGCGGATGACTTGATTTGTAGATGACCATGTGTGTCTGAGCTCTTGGATGTGTGCTTTGAAGGCTTTTGTTGTCTGGAGTGATGCGGGCTCTGTGTGAGCTGTTTACCTTGTTTATGGGGACCCTCTGCTTATATACAAGAAAAGTATAATTTCTAAGGTTTGGGGAACTTGAGGTACAAGTAGCTGTCCCCTGTTCAGGGGCCACACGGTCTGCCCACTGCATGGTGCCCATGGGCTCTTCACACTACCTCACTACACGGTGTGGTTCTCTCCTGTCTTGGTGAGGTACTCTCAAAAGCTGCACATCTTGAGGCTGAGACCGAGGCAAGCCCTAGAGAGCTTCTGTCCCCATCACGGGCTGTCCTTTTGGGGCTGCTCTTGTGGGTTCACAATTCATCACACTGTGCTCCCCTCTCCCTGAGGCTTGAGAGCTACAGGTTGGGGATCCAGGCTCAGCTCACACTTTCTGTCCTGTTCAGGCTCCCATATGCTCAGAATTCTTGGATGGTATTTGAGTCAGAGCCAGACACAAGAAGCTAGAGACAGTATCCCACAGCTGCTACTCCATAAGGGAGCACAGACACCTCAGGCCCTTGAGACCACTGCTTTGTTAGCCAGGGTTCATAGCAGGTCAGCACCAATGTTTCCAGAATTACCTGTAAGCCCCTTGGGTCCATCCTTATAAAATATTGTTTAGAAAGTTAGTGGAAAGACTTCTAGAAACATCCATGCATTGCTCTTTCTCCTAATTTTTATTTCCAAATAACTTCTATCTCTCCTCTTCTTGACTACCTTGGTTATTTAATATAAAAAAAATCTTTACATTTATTTTTTGAGAATTTTATATATGGGTACTGTATTTAGGTCATTTTTACTCCCACCAAATATTCCCATACCCCATCCTTCTCAACATCATGCCTCTTTTATACACACACGCACACGCACACGCACACAGACATGCACACGCACACGTATAAATGTATGTATATGTACATACATATGTACATGTACACACATACATATATGTGTATATATGTATACAAACACGTACATCACCTGCTGAGTGGATTTAGTGTTACTTGTATACATACATGTTAAGGCTGACCACTGCCAATGGATAACCTATTATTAGGGAGCTCATCCCTGGAGAAGACGATTCTCTTTCTCTTAGTAATCATTTGTTTCCCGTAGCTCTTTATCTAGGTGTAGGGGACTTGTGAT
Source organism: Grammomys surdaster (assembly GCF_004785775.1). NCBI lineage: Eukaryota > Metazoa > Chordata > Mammalia > Rodentia > Muridae > Grammomys > Grammomys surdaster. The sequence goes on from NW_021604656.1 coordinate 9,608,758, forward strand.
TTCATCTAGGCATGGGGACTTGTGAGATTTCCCTATGCACTTGGGATGTTAACTGGTGATGTCACCGTACAGGTCTTCCCCTAGGTGACTATATTGTTAAGATTTCATGTGCGTAGCTCCTTATCATACGTAGAAGACACTGTCTCATGGTGGATCTCCTTCCTGGTCCTCTGGCTCTTTCCTACACTCTTCTCCAACATTTCCTGAGCTTCAGGTACAGGGTTTGTATTACAGTGGTGTTGGGACTGGGAGCCCCATGATTAGGTGTTCTCTGCAGTTTGACTGGTTGTAGGTTTCTGTCATGATCTCCATCTGCGTATCTTTTAAATGTATGGAGCTTGCTTTTTAAATAGTGTGGCCGTTTCCGTGATGCCGATGAGGAGAAGCAGAGCCATAGCACAGCCAAGTGTGCTTGTCTTACTTGACAGCATCAGCAGCATTTCTGGGCTGTGACCTTTAGGAGTTCTCAAGGACAGCCTCCAGGAGATGCCGAGAATGCTGCTATACTGTCAGACTTGCAATACCGGAGGCTTGGACTAACAGACCCTGACCCTCGCTAGTAATAGTGTCTGAAATAGCTTGATGGGAAAATTCAAGTAGAATACATTTCATCAGAAGCCAAGAGTATGACGTTGGTGTCTTTTAAGATGGTTGCAGTTGGGTAGGATTGTCACAGTGCGTTAAATAAGGAGCCAGAGGAAACGGGGGTGCTGTATATAATCTATACTACCTCATTCGTGTCAGCCATCTTAGGCCCTGCCTGATAGAGGACCAGCTAATCTGAGTGAGTTAGGACAGTACCACGTCCAGATCAGGAATGCTGAGCCCAGTTAGTCCAGATCCAGGGTGGGAAGGTTGGAAATCTCACAGTAGCTTCCTGGGGGAGGGATTACTTTATGTGTATTTTCTAAGCCTTAGGCATCTATATGTCTTACACACCTCACTCTTCATGAGCTCCCGAGGCACCACTGCCTTCACCTCCTCAGGTGCTGCTTCCCAAATTCTAGTGCCCGCAAACCACATCTACCTCAGTGGGTTTCAAAGAGGACTCTGAAAAGCCAGCCAGGACTGTGAGGGCCTCTGGTCTTTCTACCTCTTTCTCTTGCCCTTTCTCCAAGTTCTACATTTGTTCTTAGTCTTCCTTTCTTTGCGTTTCCCTGAACTGTGGGAAGATGGACAATGATGAGGCGATGAGGTGGGACTCTGCTGTCACACTTGCATGTGTCAGCAAGTTCCTTTGAAGACAAGACAATGTCCTACTTTATCTGCCTTACTACTCAAGACTAAGCTTGGCCTCCCAGGTTTATGTCAGGTCTAATAGAGCAGGGCTGTGTAGAAGGATGAAAAGGCGGGGTTTGACTTCAAAACTGGGAGCTGCCCCCGAGAGATGTCTTTTCATTATGAGTTGATGATTTTTACTTAAGGCAGTGCCACAAAAATACTTGCAATGGTCTTTCTTAGAGAGTGGCGTGTGGTGTATTCTTGAGCAGTAGGGTTTGAATCAGTCTGAGTCCTATGAGGAAGCAGGTGACACTCAGAACATTGTGAGGCTCTTTACCAAGGGTTGTCAACTTTATGCTTCAAGGAAAACAAGTGTCAGGAAACAGTGTGCTACAGTCACTAATGGCAAGGTATTTTTCTCACCCTTGGAGGGCAAGGGGGTAGGGGGAGGTGCTTGAGAACCTGGGAAAGGCCAGCTAACCAGGGAAGGAAGAAAGATCTGAAGAAGTGGGTTTGTAAGGGAGCTCTCTTGATTTTTCTGATCCAAAGAGACTGAGGTGAATGATAAAACCCCACAATTCTGAGACCTTGTCTCTGATGAAGTCCTTCTACTGAAGAAGTGTTCTCTTACCCTCGAATGAGTAGAGCTCCCCTTTCAAAAGCAGTGGGCCCGTCAGAAAATTCCAAAGGAAGGCACGCCTTTTGGAGATCTGTCTTCTTTGCATTTTCCCTATTTTCAACTTCACTGAGAACATTGTTGGAACGGGGCGGTGGACACAGGGAGAACAGAGCAGAGAGGTCTGGGCTCTGGCAGGTTTAGATTCTCATTGCCAGGGTGGTACATCCTCCTGGACAGTCAGCACATCTGTGTCCTCTGCCTCTTGGATTTCTCTGTCATTTGAAGACATGAGAGCCATACACACGGGTTGAAAGGGATGAGAGCCATCCACACACAGAATGGTTACAATGGAGGTCGTGTTGATGGAGGTAGGAAGCAACCTGTACCTGTTTGTTTTTCTTCTCTGCTGCGCCTCGTTCCATCTTCAGCTGAGTTTACTCTGCCCTCTGGTAAGTAAAGGGGCTTCTGTTTAGGCTGACTAAAATGTGGCACAAAATGCCTTAATATGTATGAGGTTCAAGACACTTGACTATTGCCTCCTGGTGTATTTCTGGCCCCCCCCCCCCCAAGATGACATCTCTAGGTCTCTCAGAGGCCTGCAAGCATCCTCATCCACATTCTACCCAAATGGATCTCCTCAAACTTCAATGGTCTGATGTGAGCTTCTGGTCTCCTTGCTAGCCCGTGGCTCCCCTGGCTCTTTTTGGCTTCCTATCTACCCTTCCACAACTTTGATAGTTTTGTTTTATCTCTTAACCACCTTTAGAAGAGTATTGACCATTGCATTTACTAGAGTATGTGTATGCTCTCTGGGATGGTGCTAGAATTTTGTTTGTTTTGATACGTCAAACATTTAGGAGACGTGCAGACTAGCACAGTGCCTAGTAAAAGTCCTGGTCAGTCCAAGAGGCTAGCAGGGAGAAAGCTCTCTGGTCCTTAGGAACATCAGTGAGGGGCCTGTCCGGTGGGCATTGGGGGTGAGGAGAAGAAGGAATGCCTGCATTGCTGTCTGAGGCCCTGTGATGTACCATGCTTAAAGTAATCTTTTTTAATGGGAACAGCCAGTTTATCAGCACTGGACCATGGGACTTTGTATTCTTACTGGATGTGTGTAGGTTGCAACAGTCTGACTGGAAGGATGGCCAATGGATGAGACTGCCGGAGTTGAATGTGATGCTGGATTTGTGTCACTGGGATGTGGGTGGCTGAACCTGTCACAGACATGTAGTATAATCCTGCCCACCAAGGAGCAGATGCTAAATCAATGAAATCAATGGTTATAGAAAGAAATCAAGTTGACAGAGGATCAGAGGTCTGCTTGCTCAAGATTGAGTCTTTCCTTCATGCCCCTGGACTATGGTGCTGAAGGGCCATGCTGATCGCCTCTGTCTTCTCTCATGGGGTTGGCTCTCGACTCCCAGCTTCGTCTTCTAGCAGAACAAGGCTGCATACTGCTTCTTCCTTCTCCTTTCAACATGGGTGGTCAGCTAAAGGCTCTCCTCACTTTGTACCTACTCTTCAGGGTTCCGGATTCCTTTCCTGTCCTGCCCTTGATTCCCGTTATTAACTCCTAGGGGCTGGGCTTCTTAGCACGCAAATGGGTAACAAGGAGGAAGTGATGGGAAGCCTCCATACCCACAAGTGAATTTCAGTTCCAAAATCTTTCTCTTTACATGGCTTTTCTTCTTCCACTTAAAACACATCCTCAAAGTGAGGGGAGGGTCTCCTGTGTGCATGTGAGGAGCTCAGCTCTCCACATGTGTGTCTCAGGGGCAACATGGCCCTTTGCATTTGCTGAGTTCTCTCTGACGGGCTGGTGGTCTTTCGGCCTGGATTTCCAGGTCATTAGCAGCAATCAGCAGCTGTCGTTTTAGCTCCTTCAGTGAAGAGTTCAACCAGGTCGGGAAGGAGGAGCTGAAGTCACACAGCCCCTGGATAATCGCTTTCCCTTGTTTCAAGCTAGACAAGATAAATTGGGTTTGGAATTATCCTCCATCTACGGCTGTCTTAGCTTGGTTTATGTCCCACTGGCCTTTTGTTCTAATACCGGTTATAATTACTCAAGCTGAAGAGAGGTCTGGCTGCCCCAGCTTCTCCGTTTGCCCCACTTTCGATTGGCCTAATTCTTTCTGTGGGTTTCCAAAGCTTGGGCCAAAGCCATTAAAGTAAAAAGAGCCCTGGCATACGCTGTAGGGCTTTCTGGCTGTTGGGTTATTCATTTCCTCTGGAATGAGTACTTTAGTTCAAGCAATCTACATGGCCCAGATGCCAGGGGATCTTGTCTCTCAGCTCTTTCCCTCTTAGTCACCTCCTCCCAATCTTGCCTACAGCAGTGCTGTTCCTGAACATTCCTGTCAGCATGTTGACTATGGCCATTGATTTAGGTCACCAGGCTAAGTGGATGAGGGTATCTCTGCCAGGAGATGACTGTTTATTTACAGGGTCGAGGTAGGGCACCATGTTATAATGTGATATGGCCTCTTCCTCTCAGCACAACTTAAACCCGCTGCCATCTTGGGGTCCCTCACATGGGGGTGCAGCCTTTACTCTCTCCCTAATTCCAGCCCTACTGATCTTGGGCATTGCTAGAGTGTGTAAGAGGTGGGAGGTGAACCAAAAGTAAGACTCCATAATGCAATATCCATGATGTCATTGCCATGATAAAGTGAGGAATATGTGGGGATGTCATCTTTCCTGGTCACTGGTGCTCATGTAAACAAGCCCAAAAGACTTATTGGTTCACTCAGTTGAACTTGGGCAGAATCTTGACTTTGGTCTGTCACCTGCACGATAGCTGGTGAATAGATATTTGTTCACACCTCAGGGAACATTATACAGTACCAAGGGCCCATATAGGCAATTTGAGGATTATGAGTCTCTCTCTCTCTACACACCTGCAGTCCACACATAGTAACATCACCACTGGACTCTAAGATGTGGTATCCAGAGGGACATGTGTTTCCTAGTGTGATACCCTGCTAGTCAAAATTTTCCTCTTTCCTAAGGTCAACTGCAGTATGAATTTATGCATCTAAATTTCTTAAGAGTGGAGAGTCTTTATCCCCTTGTGTGTGTATTTGCCTTCTCTCTTCTACCCTTCCCTCTTCCCTTCTTCTGTGCTGGAGATACAGACCCAGGGTCTAGAGTGCTCTAATTCCTAATACTGAGCCACATTCCCAATGTAATGAAAATTCTGACAATTTTCCGACTTTACCTGTCTCTTAAAATATACTGCCTAAGACCATCTGTAGTCTTTGGGTTTGATGGGTAGGGTGGCCCAGCCTTGTGCTTTGAGTATTACGTATACATTCTACTCTGTGCAGAGCAGCTAGGGATTCACTTGGACCCTGGGGTTTCTTTCTAGGTTACCTGATTCTGCTTTTTTCTCATCTGAATTTGCTCATGACATCACCTGACATAGATACTTGGGTCCCTTACCTATTATGTCTTCCCTACCTCGACTGCAAATGAGCCTGGGAAACCCCAGGTACAACACTCCTAATGGCGGTAACCAGGAACCTGAGGTTCTCCTCACATCACAGTAACCCACTAAGGGCTCTCCAATCTCAGGCATATCAGGCCATTGTCTGCAGAAGTGTGGATTGTTCTCCTTGTAGTTTTTGCCTGTGCCCAGCTGAACTAATGGGTTCCATCATCATCTCTGGGAGCTTTAAATAAAGTCTTAGCTCATCTGTTTGGAATATTTTCATGCCAGCTCTCATCCACTCCTTTCCCCTCTGCATCCTTTTTCTTTGAGATGGAAATCCAAGCGGAGAATCAGAAAGTGAGTAAGTGTTCTGAGCTGGGGGAGGAAGGGCTGTGGTTTATGCCTATCCATTGTAGGCATGACAACCACCTACCTGAGACACCCTCCAGGATGTAATGTGTTGCTCAGTGTGAGCAGCATGCAGCAGGCCTGATCCCATATCTCCCAAAAGCTAGGAAGAGTTCCTCTTCCAAAGGTGTCTTGGTACAACCTATCTTTGAACTGAAAGCAGTGTTCAGGCTCGACTATCCTGGTGATCTGTGCAACAGGTAGAGAGAAAGTAGGCTTTTCATTGAAAGAGGAAGAGAGAAATAAAATAGACCGCACTTGATTGCTTAGCCTTGAGCATGAGTCCTCTCAGTCAGGGCTTGGCAAGGCTTTCTGGGAGCTGGCTGGACTTGAGGCTGTGGCTTAGGACATAGAATAGCTTTTACATCCTCTTTGTAGCTCACAGGTATGGTCTGGCCCACTCACATGGATGAGTTCTGCTGCTGATAAATCATGATGCTTTTCTGGCATTATGTCTTCGTCTTAATGCCGAGAGAAGGTCATAATTCTGCCTTTTCATTCGTTCATGAGAACCATCGCCGCGAATGAGCAGTTTTCCGCATTGCCTGAATTCCTCACCCATGACTGTAGAAGACGGGATTCTTTTTGAAAAAAAAAAATCAGATTAATTTGTTTATTTACTTATTTATGTGGATGTGCAAGTGTGTACACGTGTGTATACACTCACATGTGGAGAGTTCAGAGGACAACCTTCCGAAGTCACTTCTCTACCATGTGGATTTGGGGGATCAAATGCAGGTCATCAATCTTTGTGGCGATGCCTTTGTCAATGAGCCATCTCTTGGACCCTCATAGAGACATAGTATTCTAGGATATCAAGAGATGGTGAGTGAAGGCTTGTGTGGACTGCTTTAGGGGACTGCTAAAGTGACACAGAACAACACATCACCTTCTGCCACACTCTTGGCTAGAGTGGGGCCTGGATTCAAGGGATCTGCACCTGCCCTGTGCTCACATTTATGTACATACAAGTGTGTATGCATGAAGGTTCATAGAACCTTAAAATGTAAGAGCCAAACAGGAGCTGAGATGTCCTTGTCTTAAGCGTGTGGTCAGTGTACACCAAGGTCTTAATTTTAAAGACCCTATTAAATACTGATTCTGGAACTTAGTCAAGCAGGTGTGTGGAAATTGGATTTAAATATGTCCCTAATCATTAGGTTAAGAGAACTGCAGGACTGAATTGCTTACCCTCTCATTCATAGAGAGTAAAATTAGGATCCAGTCACTCACACCTGAGGCTACAGTTGGCACTGGGCATTCTTGTGCTGAGGACCGTTCAGGCCCCTGGCAGGCCACTCCCAGACCTGTGCCTTGGGACCTGTTCACAGTAGAGTGTGTGTGTTTCCAGATTTGTCAATGTACCCTAATCTCATCGGTGGTACCAGATGAGGACATGCACCTCATTCCTCAGGGAATCCAGCAGCTTCCTTGAAAAGGGCCAGGTCTGGTAATTAAGCTGCAGTTGAGAGTCCTCAGCATGGTAGGCTGACCAGAGCTGATCCAGAGTCAAATCCAGTTACATTCACAGCAGTTGTTAATGCAAGTCAGGACTTTCAGGTGTTTTTAATTTACAGACTTGAATCTTGCAAAGTAATAATTGGGAGGAATTTTAAAATGAATTTTCCTACAACCCACTGACTGTGTACCTACCCAGGAGCCCTCAGTGCTTTTAAAACTGTACTGTAAAGAATCTTTTTAGGAGGCCTTGCTGGCGAGAAAGAACTTGTGTTCCCATCTCTTGGTGGAGACAGAGAGTGCCTGTGAGCTTGTGCTTCATACATTTGTGTGTGTGTGTGTGTGTGTGTGTGTGTGTGTGTGTGTGTGTTAGCACTGGAATTTAAAGCTCTCTGACTCAAGTTCCTAATGAAGAGGCTCAGCTTGCTCTTAATCTGCTCTGCAGATTGCGCCTCGCTCCTTCCATCAATCTTCCTTCTTAAACAAAATATGAAATTTGGAACAAAAAGTTCAAGTACCGAGGACTGGGCTGATTTCCTTCTTAGTCTTATTTGGACGGTCTGATTCTGAGCATGTGTGTAGAAGTGTCTTCTGAGAAGAGCATAAACAGACATCCAGTCACTTGTGGCCTTCTGAGATAGGAGGGACAGGCACACTGTAAACATCGGACGTCCAAACCTTTGCAGAACTCATTTACCTTCGGTTGGTTTGAAAAAAATGACTAAAAGAAGCAGAGGGCGTGTGTCCAAAGCCTCCGCTTTTCCTGCATTGTTGTGAAGGAAGCTGCAGTCGTAAGTAGAGGTGAAGGAAGGCGAGAGAGGTGAAGGAAGGCGAGTGTGTAAGCAGGGGTGAGCACGGATGAGTCTGTACTTAGGACTGAAGGAGGAGTGAGGTGAAGGATGGCTGTATAAGTAGGAGGGCGGATGAT
>NW_021604656.1:9616828-9648094 GCF_004785775.1 Grammomys surdaster
AGGGAGGGCGGATGATAAGCACAGGGCATCTGAAGCACCGATGGAGGGTCTGTTTTCCATGGGGACATTTGGTTTCAGAGATGAGCTACAATATGGACTATGTCTTTTGCAACATGAGATTTGAAGCCATGTCCCAGGTGAATCATAGACACAGGTACTTAGACCAGCTGAGCCCTGCTTTCCATTGGCTGTGGTTAAGCAGTGCCACCGTGCATTCTTGGACCTTACCATAGGGGTCTGGTCATTCTTGGCTCTCTGTGGTCAGGAGGCTGCAGAAGTTAAGTTACTTTCACATAAAGACAGAAGAAAACAGGTGGTGACCAGCCTAAGAGACAGAGCTTGATCAAAATGGTGGATGTTTCAGTTACGGACACCCAAATTTTGTGAGGTGCATGCTGGGGTCTTGGGAAGCAACGGCTAAGGGGAGGGATATGAGGTCTACATTGAAAGCCTGGACTTGGAAAGGAGGAGGGAGCAGGATGGGGAAGGACAAGGCAAGCAGCTGTTGCAGGCTCAAGCTCAGCTTCAGTAAGTCAACAGGGATTCCCTCAAAGCAAGGATTGCCCTAGGGAGGAGGTCACCCTGGAGAGCTGTTTCAGGTTGTGCTGGGATGACTTGGTCATTATACCAAGATTTAGCAACTCACTGTCCAGCAGCAAAACTCAGATTGCCAGCTCCCTTTGTTAATAAAGTTTTATTGGAACACAGCCACACATAATCATTCACATGTTACTCATTTTTCTCTTTCACGTTGACACTGTGCTGGCAGAGTTAAGCCTCTGAAATAGACCGTGCAGCCTAACGCGTGCAGTATTTCATGTATAATCTTAATTTTGGTTATGAGCCGAGCCATGACAGCTGAGCCGTCTCTCGGGCCCTCATGTGTCATCATCTTAAAGAAGTGTGACAGTCCTTGCTTCAAGGCCTCAGGTTTATCAGCTCCTGGAAAGAGGAGATCTTGATTTCAGGAGCATTCTGCACCAGAGAAGAGCTTTGGGGTTGAGGCAGGCCAATGGACTGTCCCCTGTGCTACTCTGAGTAGGGCGACAGTCTGCAATCCTGGTCTAAAATGGCCATTCCAGTTTTCTCATGAGTTCTGTAATATATTCGTAGACCATCTCTGATGTCTGTGCTTGTGTTCTCTCTCTCTCTCTCTCTCTCTCTCTCTCTCTCTCTGTCTAATTTTTCTTCCTTAATTAATTAATTAATTAATTAAATGTATGTGAGTGCACCATTGCTGTCTTCAGACACATCAGAAGAGGTCACTGGGTCCCATTACAGGTAGTTGTGAGCCACCATGTGGTTGCTGGGAATTGAACTCAGGACCTCTGGAAGAGCAGTCATTGCTCTTAACCACTGAGCCATCTCTCCAGCTGCTCTGTGTGTCTCTCATAGGGCACCTCTATGTGTTTTGTGGATTATCACATATGTTGTCATACAGAAGGGACTCAGGTGGGATGATCTCCATTACCTATCAGGACTACCTTGGACTTGGCACATTGTCACCTCTGAGTTGTCTCTGTAGCTGAAGTAGCCTCAGGGCTGTACTCTATAAGTAAAGCCATAGATGAGAGGGAAGATGGCAGGATCCATGTGCAGAGCAGCAAAGTGTAGGATCCTGTCTAGCCATCTTTAGAAGATAACAGTGGCCAGCACCATTCCAGAGCCAACCACCCACATGAGAGGGGGTTGATGTATGTATACATTTCCAACCCCACAGTGCTATGTGGGTGGCTTGCAATGGCCACTTGAGAACAGCTTTTGTCCCACCCTAACTCCAGAGAACTATTGTTAAATATTCCAGCACACTATTGCCTCTGTGGGAGGAATTTTAGTTAGAAGCCAAGCAGGAAGAAAGACATAAGTATTTGCTAACCACAGAGGGCCCAGATGTGCTCAGGAACCTCAGGAAAACTCTTAAAAAAGTGTGGTTGGCCCCTTGTTTTATAGAAAAAGACTCAGTCTCCGTGAGGCTGAGTGACCCCACAGGATCTAAGTTGGGATCACCCATGTTTATTATCCTGCCTCACAGAGGCTGCAACTCCTGGTGGGGAGAGGTTTGGGTCTGAAGAGAAAGAGATTAGCAGGGGGTGCTGGGGAGAGCCAACCACTGAAGAGAACAGAGCCCAAAGCTCATGGCAGCAGGAACAATGTGGGGCAGGCAGGAAGAAGGGTTGGTATCATTGCTGTAAGAACCGGTTTACCTGTGTGCTGTACCTGAGCCTGTAGGTGCAGTAAGACAAGACACCAACAGGGGCAGCCAGACCACAGCCTGTGTTTCTCGTGGGCTGGAAAAGGTATGGTTACCTGTGGAAGCATAACCAGTGCCAATTGAGGCAGAGAGGGGAGGGGGGAATGATTCCATATCCATCAGAGAAAGGTCCCGTTCTCTTTGCTCCTCTATTCCTTCCTTCTCCCTGGAAAGCTTAGCAGTCCAGCCCTGGTGTGGACCAGCTGAGGATGAGCTGAGGGCAGAGAGCTTTCAGATCCGAGCCTGCCAGGTATCCTGTGTCCTGTGGGGACACAGCCCTCTCCCTTTATTGTTCTGGACTCTGCCTTGTACCAGACTTGGGTAGTATTTAACGGTCATCTAACATATTTAACCTCAAACCCTCAAGGGATTATTCTGTGGCTCCCACCTGATGGGAATGTGAGGTGCAAAGAGAAGAGATATCTTCAGGATGCAGGGCTAGCTGAGAGAAAATTCAGATTCAGTGATTAAGGGTACTAGCGGCTCTTCTATAGGACCAGGGTTCGGTTCCCAGCACCCATGTGACGGCTCAGTGTCTGTAACTCCAGTTCAGGAGATTATACACCCTCTTCTGGCCTCATGGACAGAAGACAGGCATGTGCTGCACATACATACATGCAGGTAAAACACTCATACACAGAATAAAATAAATAAATCTTAAAGTTTATTTCCAAGAAAGAATCTAACCTGGATGCCCTAAATCTGGATGTGCTCAGTGTGGATGGCCTCTGGATAGAGAGGAACATAGCCGCTCCCAACCCAGAGAGCACAGAAAGGCTGGAGGAGCAGAAAGGCTGGCCCATCTCTTGACGTGGGATCCTTGGCCATTTCTTGTTTTCCCTATATTTTCCTTCTCCTTGTACTTGAAAGATTCCTGCTCTTGTTTGATCCAATAATGCAAAGGCATCACAGTTTCACGGGAGGAGTGGAGAACAATGGTTAAAGACATTGCAGAGCTATGGAATTATTTCCCAGAGCTGGGCTGGGGGTGCAGTGGGTAGAGTCAGGTACCTCACTGACAAGGTTCACACTCTCGGTTGGCTCTTGCTGTCTTCTGGAGTCCCAGGCCTCGTTGCCAGCCTTCCAGTGAATAAGTGTGGCTTGCTGAAGGACCACAGGATAAACCCACGAAGAAGTGGCTCTTGGTGTTTGGAATGCTTGTTAAAAGTGTTCAGGTCTTCAATCTTGAACACCTTCATGCAGCAGGTTAGAAAGGCCCAGAATCTGCATTAGTAAGGTGTCCCCTGTTCTGAGGTCACTGGAGCCTGAGCCCGCTTCCAATGGAAGGCTGAGGAGAAGGGAAGCTTTCCTCTAAGAGAAGGAACATTAGCATGCTTACCCTGAATGGGTTAGATTCATTACCATGATGTTTATGGAGTTATCTTGCTGAACAATAAGGAATGTAGCAGTTATGTGTATAATCACACTTGATTGTAAGTTGTGGATGGTTGAGCTTGTTAAAGATTACCTTATAAGAATACTTATTCAATGCTCCCTGTGATTTGCCATTAGTTAACACTGTGGAGTTTTAGAGGAATTTGTTCTCTTCACTGGGTAGAAAAGTTCTGAGTCATTACTGTGAGCCTGGTACCCTGCTGGAGGCAGTGAGTGTCCAAGAGTCACTGACAGCTCTGGGCTCTGACTGCTGTCCTCAGTATGCATGCTTACTGCCTGGCAGTGGGGACAGACTACTAAATCCTCCACCAGCGATGTACATTGTGGGTTTGCATAAGTTGTTCATCCATAGCAACTAAGATATTTCTTAAACTCCTTGGTAAATGTGTTTTTTAAATTGCTTTTATAAATGTGTACATATTCACTCATAAACAAATACTAGGCCCAAGAAAATACTAGGCCCATGTTAAAAACCAATTTAAAGTCAGTTGAAGTACAGATTAGGAACCTTCTGGTTACTGTCTAACAGACAGGATGGGTTATTCTGTGAGTATTATATACAAAGTTGGGGTGTAGTTCCCCATCCCTGAGTGTGAAATGTTATTGAAATGTTGTAAAGAAACACTATCAGCTGGAGAGTTGGTTGATTCAGTCACTACTGTTTGCTGAGCGGGCGTGAGAACCCCAGTGTGTGGCCAATGGCTTGTGTGACCCCCATGCTGTGGGGTAGAGACAGACAGCTCCCAGGGGATGGCTGACCAGCCAGTTGAGCCAAAATGAGGACCCCTAGGCTCAGAGGTTATATCTCAAAAATAAGATGCAGAGAGGCCTACACCTTTGTTGTGAGTACACACGAAATGTCAAGATCCCTGACTCCTTTCTAACTCCCCACAGCCTCTTTGCTCTGTCCCCTCATTTGTGAATGTAGCATAGTGGGAAAGGGCCAGGAGTCGTTTCAGCACATCTTCCTGAAATCTTGTCTGTAAGTCATCTGTCACCTAGGAGATGAGGCATCCCAGACATAGAAGGAGGAGTCCCCCTGTTAACCCTGGCTCCTGGCTCTCAGTGTTGCAGGAGGTGAGCTGTTTGACTTCCTGGCTGAGAAGGAATCTCTGACTGAAGAGGAAGCAACGGAATTCCTCAAGCAGATTCTCAGCGGTGTTTACTACCTACACTCGCTTCAGATCGCCCACTTTGACCTGAAGGTAACACTGTGTGAGCGGAAGCCAGATATAAGCTTATCCAAGCCGTGGCTTGTTGGCCAAGAGAAACTGAGGCACCCAAGTAAAGATATTTCCTTCGTGTTGTTTAACAATTGGAATTATTCATTAAGTCATTAAATTAGTTAAAAATTAAATTATTATAAGTCATTAGCATATAATGTCTTCCTATAGTTAGAGTGACCCACCTCTGTTTTGTAGAAGGTTAAGATCAATGGTCACAGTCAGAATCCCTGGTAAGGAGTCAAAGGGGCTACTAACCAGACCCTTAGGCAATGCCTGCTCTTGGACAGTGGGCCATGTTTGGCTGGTGGATGGATAGCTTCCATTCTCCTGTGGTTGTGGACTTTGGGTGGTGAGTATCTTGAGAGTTTCTCCATTTGATACAAGCCTGGGGCCTGATTTTTTCTTTTTACTACCAGGGAGACCCAACTGTGACCTTGACTGGGTGTAGGGTCTTTCTGTGGCTGGAGGTATGGCTGTATGAGGGATTAAAAATGTGCAAGCCCCATTTCCGGCTGTCATGGAGAACGGTCTTTTTGGGAAAGGAAGACAACACAGGGACAACAGAAAACCACAGTGTTAGATTGACAGGGGGTGAGCCACAGGTTGGTACAGGCCGCTGAGCTAGAACAAGGCTGCAGTGGACCGAAGTGTCCTGTCTTCTTTCTATAGCAGAGCTGCCAAACCCATGTCTGTGTCCCCCAGTGTTCACCGACTCACACCATAAGGTGGATTTCTGCCAGGGCCCGTCTGCTTGATGTCTTGTTTCTGAGTGGGGAGCTGACAGTGCCCGTTAACTAAGTGTCCACGGGGCAGCTGCCAGCACCGGAGGGTAGGAGATGAGAAGCACAGCCTCAGCTTGCTCATGCTTTCTGGGGTTGCAAGTTGTCAAGATGGGCTGTGCTCCTGCCACCCTACCTAAGTGGAACAGACATCGTAGACCTGCCTTCTGCTTCCTGCCTCCCCTTCCTTACCAAGTGCCTTCTGGCCTCAAATTCTTGCCTCAGACCTGCCTCCTGGAAACCCTGAGCCAAAAACCTGTTTTCCAGTGCTCTTTCATCTACCTGCTCTCTGATTTTTGCTTGTTTGTTTGTTTGTTGTTTGGTTGCTTGGTTTTTGTTGATTTGTTTTTGAGTGAAGAAGGACCCTTCTGTTACCTTTTACTTTTCTCTCTTTCTCTTTTCAAGCCGGAAAACATAATGCTTCTGGATAGAAATGTGCCCAAACCTCGGATAAAGATCATCGACTTTGGCTTGGCCCATAAAATTGACTTCGGAAATGAATTCAAAAACATATTTGGGACACCAGAGTTTGTGGGTAAATCACCTCTGCCCTTGGGTTCCCTTATGTCTCATCCACAGTCCACTGGCTGAATCTCCCCAGCTCTCAGGCCACTCCCTGTCCCTGTGTCTGTTTGTTACATGGTGATAAAGGGATGGCCTACAGCTTTCCGAGCTAACGAGTCTCTATTTTCTCTCAGCTCCGGAGATAGTCAACTATGAGCCCCTTGGTCTTGAGGCAGACATGTGGTAAGGAAAACGCCCTTGCTGTTGTTTTCTTTCTGATCGGTTTGATTGTTTTCCTAACATGGCTTTATCTTTATTTTTGTGTGCAGGAGCATCGGAGTAATAACCTATATCCTGTAAGTATCAAATCTACAATTCACGTAGTCTTCTCTTGTCTTTAAGACTGACCGGATAGTCTTGGCTCCTTCAGCTTGTGCATGCTCTCCACCAAACATCTTTATCCTGCTCGCTCAAAACATATTCATTTTATGCTAATCGTTTGGGTTTCCTCAATCAAAATGAATTGCCAGTAATTCATAGTCACGGTGAGAAATCTTATCTGTCCATTGCTGGGAAAATAGAAGAGTTTCATGTTAAACTATTCTTGGTTCAAGTGACTGTGTACAATTGTGTGTCTGTGTTTAAGTGCTTATTAGTGTGTGTGTGTGAATGTGTGGTTTCGTTTTAAACTATTCTTGGTTCAAGTGACTGCGTACGATGGTGTGTCTGTGTTTAAGTGCTTATTAGCGTGTGTGTGAATGTGTGCGCGCGTGGGTGCCTTTGCGTGTGTGTACGTGTGAGTGCATGTGTTAGTATGTTTATATTTGTCACGTAGGTACCTAGGTATGACTGATCATTTTATACTCCTTTTTTTACTTTTATTTTTTGAGATAGAATTTCTTTTTTTAAATTTTATTTTATGTGTATGAATCTTTTGCTCTCATGTATCTATGTCCATCATGTGTATTCTGATGCCCTGGAGTGCAGAAGGTTGGCTCTCTTGAGCTGAAGTTACAGATGGTTGTGAACCACCATGTGGTTGCTGGGAATCGAACTCTTGTCCTCTCTGGAAGAGCAGTTAGTGCTCTTAACCACTGAGCTACCTTGCTAGCTTCGAGATAGGGTTTTTCATGGACCTTAAGCTCGTCGATTTGGCTAGCTGCTGTGCTGCAGGTATCTACTTATCCAGTCTCCCACTGCTCAGTGCCTGCTGCCCCAGTTATAGTCATAGACCACTGTGCCTGGCTTTTTATGTGGGATCTAGAGGCCCACATTCAGTTTCTCATGTCCCTACAGAGCAGGAACTTTGGTACTTTGATAACTGGGCCATCTCCCCAGCCCCAAATGAACTTTCAGCAGATTTCGTCTGCAAGAAGTCTATTCTCTTGTTCATAACTGTTCAGTATTCCATGGTGTGTGATTGGATTCTGACATGACTCATTCCACCCTAAGTCCTGTGTGTTGTTTCCCCCGCTTATAGACACGGAAGAAGCAGTGATTCTGAAATGGTCTGTCAATGAGCCACTTTTTTTTTTAACAGCCTAAGTGGGGCCTCCCCTTTTCTTGGAGACACCAAGCAAGAAACATTAGCAAATGTGTCTGCTGTCAACTACGACTTTGAGGAGGAATTCTTCCGTAACACCAGTACCCTTGCCAAAGATTTCATCAGAAGACTGCTGGTCAAGGATCCAAAGTGAGTGTCCCCTCTTCCTGCCAGGCAGAGCCTCATGTGGCTGTGACCAGAGGCCAGCACCTGGTCTGTGTCTAACTGCTTTTGGTCAGACCCTCATTGTTCCACCTGCCTGGAAGGAAGTGCTTCAGAGAATGCACACAGGGCCTTCCTGCTGCCTGTCTACTCAGTCCCTGCACAGGGAGGAGTCTGGAGCTGGAGGGCTGCTCTCAGTTTATTTATTTACTTATTTTAACATGGGCCCCACTTTTGCAGAGTATCTGTTAGGCTGAACCAGCATGAAAATAACCTTAGCGCTGTTTTAATCTCATGGTATCTTCTTTCCTTCCTCTTTCTCTTCCTCAAAGGAAAAGGATGACAATCCAGGACAGTTTGCAGCACCCCTGGATCAAGGTGAGTCGCTTCTTATATTGGGGTTCTAATCATTTCCAAGTGATTGATGTGAGCACTGATGGGTCGTGCTGGTTGGAGTGTTAGCTGACTGTGGGTACCATGGGTTTAAGAGTGGCAGACTGGAATATATCCTAATGATCACAGAGGGAGAACAAGGAGCTGTGTTCTGTGTAGCCTGTGGGGTTATAGTAAAGGCAGCATTTTAAAACTCAATTGTTTCCCATCCTATAGATGTTTCAAACCTCAGAATCTTTAGAAAAATCTGAAAGTCTGTAGATACCACATCCTCCCTCCACACGACTGTAGGGGAAGCTGACGTTTTGCTGGAGCCCTTGACCCTGATTTGTGGCACTTTTATATTGCTGCCCTATTGGAACTTGGGCTAACAAAACTGAATTTACTTTAGCCTAAAATAAAAGGGACCGAGGTTGATGAATGTGTTAGCTTTCTGTCGTTGTGGTAGAATACAAGAAAAGTTCACTGAAGAAGGAAAGGCTGATTTGGGGTTAGTTTTAGTTTTCAGTCTGTAGTCAGTGGGCACTGTTGTTGGGGGCCTGTAGCAAGGCGGTTCATTATGGTAGATGGAGGGGAGCCAGCTAGGATGGTGGGAGGAAGGAGCCATGGTTCTAGTAGGCTCCTTAAGGACTTACCCTCTTTAGACTAGGTTAGGGAAATTTCTCTCCCTCCTGGCAGTTACAGAAGCTGGCTGTCCCGCCTTTAGCATAAGAGGCATTGGGAACATTTAAGATCCAATCCATAATATAGGTATCTAGTAGTTGAAAACAAGACCGCAGGCCTCATCAGTGGGCATGACAGAAGCCTTTACTTCACTTCTCCCTCTTGGGTAAGGCCTGTGCCCAAGTGTATCCACCGAACCAGACGCAGTGAACTTGTTTGAGTGCTGTAAGGATGAGCCAAGTGAACCACACCTCTAGAGTCTCTCCCAACTTAATTCGCTTAGTGACTCTTGCCATTCCCAAACTGTCAGTGTAGAAGGGTGTAACTGAGTGTGGTTACAAGCTCTCCTCTGTATTACACAAAATATTCAGCCATCAAGAGTTACGGGACGGAGTCTAGAGCCACACACCCCCTCCTTTTTTTTTTTCTTGAGAAGATCTCAAGTATGCCAGTCTACCTTCAATCTTGGTTATAGCCAAGAATGACCTTGAACTTCTGATTCTTCCATCTCTACCTCCTGAATGTGAAGGTTGTGGGCATGCACCAACATGCTTGGTTTATGCAGTGCTGGGGTCAAACCCAGAGCTTTCTGAATGCTAGGAAAACTTTCTACCTGCTGAGCTGCATCCGAGCCTAGCTCCTGGATCTTGAATGTTATTTCTCATTCATTATGCTATTTTAGGGTAGGGAGTGTGTAAGCCTTTCAGAGTGATAAGGAGTATTAAAACATTTCTGTAATTAGCTCTCATTATCTTTCTTGAACTTTCATTTTTAGCCTAAAGACACCCAACAAGCACTTAGTCGAAAAGCCTCAGCAGTAAACATGGAGAAATTCAAGAAGTTTGCAGCTCGGAAAAAATGGAAAGTAAGACTCTGCAGACGCATTGAATTCGGCTTTCTCTGTCTGCTCTTGTCAGGACTCATGTCTTCTAACACCAGGAATCAGGAAATGTATTCACTTAAAAACAAAAAAGTCCACTGTGTAATCCCCTGTGCTGTTATTACTTACTTTTTGAGACAAGCGTAAAACATATTTCAGTGTTACTTAACTTATATTTGAAATGTAATTTTGCATGCTCTTTTCTCAGATCAACCCCCAAGGCAGATTTTTAAATCAATACAATAAAGTGATAGTGAGCACTTTTTCAACTATAACAAACCACACTCTAAATATACCTGTTCTTCCTGGTAAGCAGCCTGGAGCTTGTATGAAAAATCTGCCTTGCTCCTTGTGGGCTTGCGGTGTTGGGGTGGGGGTGGGGGTGGGGGACCAGAATGGGGGAGGAGTCCTGACAGTGTTGTCTCTTCTTCTACACTGTGACGGCTTCCCTGTGGTTTTGGTGGGATGCTGGTTTAGGTATCTTTGAAACAATCAAAATTCAGGGATCAGAAAGAAGGTGGTGGTGTAGTTTCCAGTGCCCAAGATTATGTTGAACTGGAAAGAGCGAGCAACTGCCTCCTCTCCCAGCTGGTCCAGTGGTGTACCTCAGTTTTATACCCAATAGGCTGTGACTGGACTCTCAACAAGGCTTAGAGCTTATGTCTCAGTCTCTCTCCCCATTCTTTCTGTTTTTCTGTCTTTCTAATTCTCTCCCTTCCTTCCCTTTCCTCATTCCCCTCTTGCTTCAGCCTTTGAGGATATGGAGGGAACTTTACTGCAGATTAAATATCTGTGCCCTACCTGTGCATACTGATAGGCACATATATTCCTTTAGCTGACGTGGGCCCAGAGAGCTCACAACAAGGCTCTTGCATCCCATGCTGGACTCCAGAGGACTCTGCGAGGGCTTTGTTGGGGTTTAGAAAACAAGGCATAGAGAGAGATGGGATATGAAATAACCCCTTCCGCAGGTCATAGTGAATGCACAAGAATCTTTCTCTGTTGCTATCTGGGCTCATGACCTTCAGAACACTTCCCTAATCAAATAGTCTGAGCTTCTGTGGAGTGCCCGCCCCAGGAGGGATGTTGGCAGTGAACATGCTCTTAATGGTTTCTTCAGAAGTTCTCTTTTCCCCTTGACTCTTTATATGTTTATTTTATTTTTAGCAATCTGTTCGCTTGATATCACTGTGCCAAAGATTATCCAGGTCATTTTTATCCAGAAGTAACATGAGCGTTGCCAGAAGCGATGATACTCTGGTAAGCAATCCTGTTTGCCTTGGCTAGCTTCTCTGAGCACTATGTTTAGAGTTTACATTGTTCTGTTTGTTCATCAATCCAGAAAGTCCCATGTCATGGGAATATCAGACGTACCCTTACTCCTGAGGTGGCTGACACTGTGCCCAGTCCTGCCTTTGCTGTCAGACTTATCCTTACTCCTGAGGTGGGCTGACACTGTGCCCAGTCCTGCCTTTCCTCCTTGGAGGATTTTGATTTGATTTACTTGGCATTGTTTTAGCTGTCATCCCTACTATTTCTAACACTACTCTTTCCCTAAACACTTGTGTACACACACACACACACACACACACACACACACACACACACAATTGAAAGAGAGAGTAACCAGTAGAAGACGAAAGAGCTCCCACTAATTCTCATAAATGAACATAAGGACACTGATTGCCACCAATAGGAGAATGTAGAGTCAAAGTGACACTAAAGGACAGACAGCCCTCTCCCCCGCCACCACCAACACCAAGGAAAGCACAGTGCTACTGTCTCGTAGTAGACCAGAAGGCCATATACACTTGGTTTATTGATATTGTCTTGACTGTCCAAAGCCCTTGAGAATGGCATCACAGTTTTCCCTAAGTCCAAGCTGAAACCTAATCACTGATGAGCTCTTCAGATACAGCTAGACACCTCTCACTTCATCGAGACTTTCCCCAGCCAGTCACAAACAGGGCTTTATTCACTGACGGTGAAGGGGACTCCGGGAAAAGCAGACACAGTGGTTCTGTGGGAACCACCCTGGCCTGTAACCCAATAGTCGGTATTTCCTGGGTAGAGCTAGGGACTCCTAGGGCAGGTATCACATGACAGCAGACACTAGCTCTTCTTTTCTCTGAAGCTACTCTCTGTATTCATGCTTCAGCTCTAGTCTACAACTGTAGAGTAAAAGGAGGAAGGAGAAATGTACGTACGTGCACATACACAGACAGACAGACAGACAGACAGACACACACACACACACACACACACACACACACACACACACACGGAGGAAAGCCAAAGAGAAGGAAGTTATAAAGAGATGGGAAGGAAGAAGACCTCTTTGGAAGGGTGTGAGGATGTTAGCGGAGCCAGGGGAAAATGGCAGTGTAGGTCTGACTGTGGGATGCTGTGGGATGCTGTGGGATGCTGTAGTGTGTGTGTGTGTGTGTGGGGGGGGTGACTGAAGCTCATGAATCAGCATTCTTAACAGTCCTTTGTCACTCTGAAAGCTAGGGTAGGAACCATGGGAGAGGAAGTCTCCTCTCTTCTGCTGACTGGGGGTGCTGTAGTCTGTCTTCTGCTGATGGTGGGTGCTGTAGTCTGTCTTCTGCTGATGGTGGGTGCTGTAGTCTGTCTTCTGCTGATGGTGGGTGCTGTAGTCTGTCTTCTGCTGATGGTGGGTGCTGTAGGCTGGCTTCTTTCCCTCCACCAAGATTCATCTCCCTTTTCTACTACAGTGGCCCCTAGTCATTAGCCAGAACTATGAAAGAAAACCAAACTTTACTGCCTTGGCTCACTGATACCTTTTGCCAGTGTTGCCAGATTCCTCCTGGAGTTTGGATTTAGAAGGAGTTCGGAGGAATGCTTCTTCATTCTGCTCTCACAGGCATTGATGTTTCAGGAGCTATCGACACCTCTGGATTTTGTTGGGGACTTTTCTAACTCCTTTATTGTAAGGTATCATGTTTTAGGAGCATCTTGTAAGAAAGCTATGATGAGGCAACAGAAGGAACAAACTTATTCCTTATTCCATAGTTAAGTTTTCTGGGTAATTAGAAGTACATCCATACATCCATTGCCTTTTTCTGGCCTTTGTTTTAAGTATCATGCCAGCACTATTTTAAGGTCACACACACACACACACACACACACACACACACACCATTCAGAGAATTTTACCTTGTTATTTTAGACGTAGAGAAAGAAGACATTCAAATGTCAGAGGGGGAAAAAAGGAAAAAGAAAAATACACAAATCTGTAATTGGAAAATTTAGCCAATGGTGCTGTGGTTTTTCTCCTTTCTTATCCAGCAGGAGAGTTCATGTCACAAAGGGACCTTTCCACAGTGCTTTCTGGTAACTGCATTTTGACAGATTCCTAAGACAAGCAGAGGGTAGTTATTCGGCATCCCTGTTCACAATCTGAACCTTAAAAAAAAGATCCTTTTTGTTCCTGGTCTCAATGCAGATGACATCAGGCTCAGTTAGGCTTTACCCCCCTCCCAGCTCCCTTTGTGTCCCTGTGGATTGGGGAACTGGAGATTAAGTGGCATTTTTTTTTTTTTTAGAATGCCTGTATGTTGGGCAAGCCAGGGTTCTCTATGTTGATGAGTGTCCTGGCCAGCGTGCTAACTCTTTCTATCCTCTTGTGTCTCTCAGGATGAGGAAGACTCTTTTGTGATGAAAGCCATCATTCATGCCATCAATGATGACAATGTCCCAGGCCTGCAGCACCTCCTGGGCTCATTGTCCAGCTATGATGTCAACCAGCCCAACAAGGTCTGACTCCCCTCTGCCAGGGGTACATGGTGGTTGTGTCATAGACTGTGGCTCCAGCTGCTTCTCCAACTCTACATTGCAAATAGAGCTTCCATTCTATGGGAAAACCCTCTCTGCTTAGGCTGATTTGAGTTGCAAATACATTTTGCATTGAGCACCTTCCTTCACACCCCAGTTGCCCCTGCATCCCTGTAATTCCTGCTCCCCCCCCCCCCCCCCCAAATAGCAGCACTGTCATTGAGTGTAAACTGAAAAGGAGGGGCTTCTTGTCCTTCTGGCAGTTTCTTCTCTTCCTGTCCCCACGCTGCAGCTTTGTGCCCCATGGAGATCCAGGGAAAGGTGTGGACACAGCAGGGTGAGGACATCTAGTACAGTGTGGGCTTTCTCCTCCCTACCAAACCTGAAACACAGAATATTTTCTTCCTGTCTTCCAGCATGGGACACCTCCATTACTGATTGCTGCAGGCTGTGGGAATATCCAGATGTTACAGTTACTAATAAAACGGGGCTCAAGGATCGACGTCCAGGATAAGGTCACAATGCTGTATCATTAAGAATGAATTTATTTCATGTATTCTCAAATGTCTTCCTAATTGTAAGGGCAGTATATGGGAAAGTATGGCTAGCTTCATGATTTCCTATGAAGAGCTGTACAAAGCTGTGTCATCGGACATGCACCGGGAAAGGTTCACCCTTAATTCCCTGTGTGCTCTGCTCTGTTCTTGTGCCTTACATGCTGCAGATCACAATGCTCCACAGTGTTACCAGTCTCACTTGGGAAAGTTTTCATTGTGTAGTTAATCTAATCAGAAATTCATTAGCCTGAATATTTATCATGCATTCAGATACGGGCACATGTGCTGATAAAAAACAGCATTAGAAATGCAAGTGCCGTTGAGCGATGACGGATTAGTGTGGCCGTGGATCTGTGATCAACTATCACAAAAACTGTAATTTGTCCCTGAGACTCCATGAACCCAGTCCTTGATCCAATCAGATGTGTACTAAAGAGAGTTGTGAGGGAAGAAGATCCAGAAGGCATGTCTTCTCATGAGTCTCTAGACGATGAAAAAGAACTGCTCCCACGGTATCTCATCAGGTTATGAGTAGTTCACAGGTGTTTAGGGTGCCAGTTCTGCGCAAGCTGCATCATTTTATAAAAGCGTCTTGAACACTCATTTTGTTGTTGTTTGTTTGTCTTTTTGAGCCTTTATAGAGGCTTGAATTGGAATCAGTTCCTACAAAATACTAAGGGAGTACTCTTAGGAGTTCTAGACTGATGTTAGTATGAGGATTTCAAAGAAGAAAAACAAAATGTTTTGGCTTTACATTGAAATGCTTACATATTAAAAAAAAAAAAAAGTTGTGAAGATAATATAGAAAACCCCCTTCTGCTCCCTCCTGAGTTTCCCCTGAGTTTCCCCTGTCTCTAATGTGGTACAGGACCATGGTATGATTATCAAAACCTTGAAGCTGTGTGGGCTTTTCTTCCTCTTGGAAGAGGCTCCCTTGGCATTTGTTACCCCACAAGAAGGGAAGCACTGTGGGTCTAAGGGGTGCATGGTGCAGGTCCATTGTAGTTCTGGATGTGACTCTGCAGTGCTTTCCTTGCAGGGAGGATCCAATGCCATCTACTGGGCCTCTCGGCATGGCCATGTGGATACTCTGAAGTTTCTCAATGAGAACAAATGCCCTTTGGATGTTAAAGACAAGGTAAAGCCATGCCTCTTAGGAAAAGCAAGAGGAAATGATTAGGGGTGCACTGAAGTGCTGGCCCACCTAGTGCGCCAGAACTGAACCCCAAGATAAAGATGGAGGACCAAGTCCTCTAGACGAGGATTTAAAGTTGGAGGTTTTGTGTTGTTATTGTTGTTTGGTTTTGGTTTTGGTTTTTTGGCCATGGCTTGGCCCAGCATTTAAATCAGAGTTTTTACTGTAAGTACTTGGATTCCGCCTGTTGTTGGGCTCGTGGTGAAGCAAAGTATTTAAGGTTGTGTGGTGGAGCGACACTGTTTGCCTTCTGTCAGTCAGGAAGGAGGGAGACAGAGATACCCACAAGGTGTCCTTTACTGTAAGCTAACTTTTGCTGGCCTCCACCTCCTAAAGATTCCTTCACTCACAGGCTGGGGGCCAAGCTTTTCACACATGGCCTCAAGAGGTAATTAAGATCTGGACAGCAGCACGTAAGTTTCTCACAGCAGTTTTCTTCTGCCAGTTGACAGTAAAATATCTTTTCTGTGGTTAGCAAAGCCTGACCCTGGGAGGTACAGATGCAAAGAATCCATGGTTGTATTTTTTTTTTAACTCAGAGAGATCTGTTGAGGGAGCAAAACCTTTAAAATCTCTGAGAGTGTAAGAAACGTGTTTCTCAGCATGGTATGGCAATGAAGGGAGGGAGTTGTTGATAACTAAAGCTATACATTTGAATAATTGCAGGGATGGTGAACCTGGTTTTAAAGGGGGATTGTGTATGGCAGACAGAGTGGAGGGAGAAAGGGAGACAGATGGAGACAGAGAGGGAAGGAGAGCGAAAACCAGAGCGAGAGCGAGAGCGAGAGCGAGAGCGAGAGCGAGAGCGAGAGCGAGAGAGAGAGAGAGAGAGAGAGAGAGAGAGAGAGAGAGAGAGGAAGTCCATGAAGTCCAGCAGAAGCATCTGTAAGGTGGTAAACATGACTCTCATAGTATAGGGAACATATTCTCACTGCATAGTTTTCCATAACAAGATGAACCAGGCGTGAGGATGACACACCAGCTGCCGATTGCTGCCTGATCCCCTGTCCTGCCTTAGTCTCTGGGGAGCAAATGGCTTGAGGAAGGTGTGAGGACACCACCAAAGGAAGGCACGGGACAGTGCTCTGGATCTCACAGGTGGTTTTGAATTCTGGTCTTTCGATCATGGGTCCATTTCTTTTGCAGTCCGGAGAGACAGCTCTTCACGTGGCAGCCCGCTATGGCCATGCGGACGTGGTTCAACTATTGTGCAGTTTCGGCTCCAATCCTGATTTCCAGGACAAGGTAGGTCATGGGAACAGATGTGTTCGGTTCTTTGTCCCCAGGCCAGGATGTACAGCAGTCAGGTGACCCAGATGACTCATAAGGGAAGCCTCTCCACTTAGGTGTCTCGTCATCCGTTACAGAGCACGGGTCCTTAGACAGCAGTCTGCAGTCAGCTTCCCTCCCAACCTCTCCATTCACCTGTTTAATCCCTGTGAGGCATATCACTATCACCAGCACCCTTGCTCTACAGAGGAGGGAACCCACACAGGAAAGTTCCACGGCTTGCTTAAGATATCTGTGGTGGGATCACGGATTGCATCCTACTCCGTCTTGGTTCAAAATTTCTATTTATAAGTACTATGCTCTCCTGGAACCCTGAAGACAGATAGATGTATGTTGGATGATGCTGATGGAGGTGCCAGCTTCCCAGTTCCCATGAGCCTTCAGGACAACTAGTTACAGAAGGATCATCAAGATAGCTGTCTCGCAGTGTGCTCTTCTGATGCCTACCTGGCAGAATCAAAGCACAGAACCTGCTAGAAGAGTTTTTGCTGATAGGGCCAGTAAGAGTTTCAGACAGACAAAGGCAATGTTGCCAAAAGATGTTCTAAGTCCAGGGGCCCCAGGAGTGCGGTCTGTAATATGTTAAGAAAGCCGAGTTCACTTAGCACTCCAGTTGAGGGCACAGACTGACTAGGGAAGGCACTGGGTCTGCCTCTTAATGGCATTGGCTCCTAATGGTGGAGTTATTTCAGGTTAATTTCTTGCCACAGTGGCTGCAATCTGTGCTTATATGGCCTTGACTTTCTTGTCTGCATTTTCTTCTTCTGCACTCGTGGCCTTGACCAGGAAGAGGAGACCCCCCTGCACTGTGCTGCCTGGCATGGATATTACTCCGTGGCTAAAGCTCTTTGTGAAGTTGGCTGCAACGTGAATATCAAGAACCGGGAGGGAGAGACCCCACTGCTGACAGCGTCTGCCAGGGGCTACCATGACATTGTGGAGTGTCTGGCTGAACATGGAGCTGACTTGAATGCTTCTGACAAGGTGCCCTATGGGGAAAATGCTTGGTGCTCTCCATGAAGTGATCTGTTGGGCTGGAGGGACCACAAGACTTGCCTATTTGTCCCCTTCAGATAACAAATGTGAACTGAGTATACTGTGATTATCCTTCCTTTCTTTGGTTCCAAAAGTTCTTTGGAATTTTTTAGAGTCTTCTTTTTGGCATATAACTAAATTTATGATCGATCATGCCCGTTTGGCCAGTGTTTCAATCTCTTTACTTTTGGAACCGAGACCATGTCGATTTTAGACACATGTAGAAACAGGCGTTTATTTTGCCACCTGCTCTTTTGTTAAAAAAAAAAAAGACAATAAACCACTATTATTTGTTTTACAATTTCTAGACCAGGTGTTCCCTTCTTACCCAAGGAAATCCAACACAATCTGTTTGAATCTGAACTTAAACCAATAGTTACGGTACTATATACAGTCAGACTGGAAATACTGTAGCTTACGTAGCAACTGCCTTTCCTGCTGCAGTGTCTTGGAACCCTGTGTGGTTCCCTGGAGACACATTTTGTTTGCTATGGTTGGGCGAGGTTTTTGCTCCTGGCACCTGGTAGACAGAGCTAGTGTTTCTGTTAGACAGTCACAAGCCCCAGTGTCAGGCATGCTGAATGGAGAAACTCATACAGACACAATAGAGACATGTCGGAAAGTTCTGCTGGCCCGCAGCACTTAGCACTGCTAGCCCCTAGGTTTTTGGGGTGCTCTTAATTCCCAGGCCGGGTTCTATATTGTGCAGAGGTTAAGCAACTTATACCTTCTTTCTGAGCATTCAGCAGCCCTGGGGGAAATGATTTCTCCTTGCTTTCTCTGTTGTTTCTGATAGTACTTTCTCTACTTAGGAATTTAGCGAGTGTTACTGGGCAAATGCTTTGAAAGCGTTTTCAGATCTGTTTGCTGGCAATTGGCATAGCATTTTATCAGTTCTAATACAGAGGAGTATAGTCTTTCTGTCAGATACATTGCCTGAGCCTAAATGAATCAGGAGTGCTCAGCCCAGGCTTCAATTATGCGGAATGGAATGGATAAAGCCCTACCCTTTTCCAGTCCAGGCAATGACATTTGTAATTCTTGGGTGTGTGTAGGAGCCGCTCTGTTTACAGCTAAGTCTTACTCAGGGGAGAGATTAGGCCGAGGGCGTAAGCCAAACTCATGATCTTGGGTTTGGTTCCAGGATGGACACATCGCCCTTCATCTTGCTGTGAGGCGTTGTCAGATGGAGGTCATCAAAACCCTCCTTGGCCATGGGTGCTTTGTGGATTTCCAGGATAGGCATGGCAACACACCCCTGCACGTGGCCTGCAAAGATGGAAGCGCACCTATCGTGGTGGCCCTCTGTGAAGCCAGCTGCAACCTGGACATCTCAAACAAGGTACATGTAGAGGGAGAATGCCCAGGCTCCAACCCGGTCTCCTGGACACTGTTGCTGGATTCTTGCTGTGTTTTAATATTATCTCATCATGGTGGAGGATGACTGTCACTCACGTCACTGGATGTCTAGAGGGCAGTGATGTTTTGGGCTGTCCTAGACTGACAGAACAATGAGACGGTAATATGCCTTTCTTGCCTATTCTGGCTTCCCACTGCTGTGCTTGTAGAATGAATGAGCGTGTGCACACGCATGTGTGAGCACATGCTGGGATGGGGTCACCTGGGTATCTACATACATACATATTTTCAAGAAGAGTCAGAGGTCACAGTACAAATGTACGCTTCCTTCTGAAGCACAAACTCTTTTTTGCTTTAAATGCATTTCTATTTATTTAATGTATATGAGAACACTGTAGCCGTCTTCAGACACACCAGAAGAGGGCATTGGATCTCATTATAGATGGTTGTGATCCATAATGTGGTTGCTGGGAATTGAACTGAGGATCTCTGGAAGAGCGGTCAGTGCTCTTAACCGCTGTGCCATCTCTCCAGCCCTAGTACATACTCTTGACCCTGTAATTTAACCAAGATTCTTGGGGAACACAGGCTGTGTTGTTTGTCCCTGTTGAGCTATCTACCGGCAAAAGTTTCTAACGCATTTCTATACGTATGCATGTATGTTGTGTACGTAGTACACTAAGCAAATTTGGTAAAACCAAGGGAATACTATCACCTTCTAATTAATAAAGAGATGAAAATAAATTGTGTTTTCTCAGTCCCTAAAAAGCCCCAGTGCAGATTTCTAGACCGTCACCTGCGTTTCACTGAATCCCATCCAGATTTTCAGTACAAAATAATAACAGTTAAATATTTATGTAGCTTCAGTGTGTAACTGTACGAAAGGCAGGCACACTCTTCTTAAGGTCATGTTAACAAGGAAGCCGAGAGGAACTATATTTAACTGTGGCAAATGTCTGTTTATAGATGGTGTGTATGGTGCCGTACTGTTTTATGGTGATTTGTTTGAGGTAAAATTGTTAACATATGAAACAGCTGGAGAACTGTCTTGCTAGCCTCTTAAATATTGTACAATTAACTGTGGTGGACATTGAAGTTGGTAACCTTCATACTCTGGGACCCTGTGAAGGTGACATCTTGGCTCTTAGCTTTAGCTGGTTCTTGCTCTCCTGGCTTTTCCTTTCCTGACCATGCCAAGATAATTATGTAAGTGGCTTAGAGGAAGTAGGATTCCCTCGATGGGTTAAAAGTGGCCTCAATGAATGTGTGCACATTAAACCACCTTCAGATCTCGTTGTGGAGGCACAGTGGACAGCCTGTGCACAGCATTTGGGCTACACCAGCTGATTTCTTTCCATGAACAAGGAAGGCCCTGAGTTAAATTCCCACTATCCAGAAAAGATAAAACAAAGCAAAACATGTTTTAGCTTGTGTCTAAAGGCAAAACACTGTTAAATATGTTCATTAAAAAGTCCAGCTTTATTGGGCATTGTGGCACATACCTGTACTTCCAGTACCCATGATGTGCAGGCAGGATTGTGAGTTCCAGGTAAACCTGGGCTAAAGTGTAAGAGCTTTTCTCCAACACAAATAAACATCCAATAAGACCAGCCGATTGCCATGTTTGCTAACAGCTGGCCTGAGCCGAAGTGTGGCTCAGTGGGAATCTGGATGCGTGTATAAGACCCATGGGCCTGTTCACAGCACCAAAGAAGTGGACAAACAGGAAGCCTGACTTCTTTGATGGGAATCTGTCACAGTGGTTGATGGAGTTGGTGTTTTCATTATGTCTGATGCTGGGATAGCACAGGGGACTTCGGTGGCTGTTCTGCTGTTATGTAGAGCTCATCCAAAGTGAAAGCCTTTTGTGGTTCAGACTTGTGTGGACTGGAACCTGCTGGCTGTCACAGCACTGCCTTCTGGCTATGCTCTAGCATGCTGAATGACATCACATTGGGGAGGGACATTGGAGGAAGCTGACTTTGCTTTATAAAAGCCTCTTTTGTTACCTACCCAGTCGCTTCAAGGCCTGACCAACTCCTGAGAAGAGAGCCCTGGTGATATCTGCCCCCAGACTTTACCTCTTCAGAGGCCCCACCCCCTCTGCACATCATGTTTTCGAACCCAGTTTTTATCATGCTAACCTTTAGGTGACAAATGATAGTCAGACTCCGTCTCGTCTCTCTGCTCCTCTTACCTCCTTTCCCCTCCCCTTTTTTGTCCTCCTGCCCGCTCCCCTATCCTCCACCTTCTCCCCATTTCTTTCTCTGTCTTTCTTCAGGTGAGGAGCTAGAGATATTTATGTGCAGGAAAGCAAGTGCCAGCCACTACCTCCCCACTAGTCACTTTAGTCTGCCTTTCCTCAGGCCGACTCGGGGAGCCATTTGTCAGAGCAGACATAGCACAGTGGCATGCATGTTCCTCAGGCAGGCTGCCACTCTCTTTCTGTCATGCTGTCTTACTAGATTAGATTCCTCCAGAGAGAAACCTGACCATTCAAATCCTGCTTCTCTTAGGCTGAGAGGGCAAGGACTTGTCACTCGGTGGTGACATTTCTTCATGCATTGTTTGAAGACTGGGGCGGTTGCTTTTTTATCACCGCTGGGTTAGCAAGCAGAGAAGAAGCAAGAGAGAAAGAAAGGAATGACACCATGTGTCACTAAGGCAGAACCTCATAGGCCACCGCCCTCTCTCACAAACAGATGAGTGTGTGTGCACCCATGCCTCGAGCATGTGCATGCGTGTACAGACACACACACACACACACACACACACACCCCTGGGAAGGGCAATGGGTATCAGCTGTGATAGGTGTCTGACTGCACAGCCCACTCATTTGAGGAGGTGAGGATTTAGCCATGGGTGGTTCTGCCTTCAGAAAACTAGACATACAACACAAAGTAGTAAACTCACTTGTCACCCTCTCTGCTGGGACAGGCATAGGGGGACAGGCATGGGGCAGGCTTGAGGTGCTATGGAAACAGGAAAGAATCCACAAGCTTCACAGAGGTGACAGAGCAGTTAGCACTGCATAGGTAGCTCCTAAGGTCAGTGGTGCAGATACAGCACAGGAGGTGCAAGTCCTGAGCACACAGGTGATGAGAGAAGGGGAAAAGGTGCTGGAAGGAGACCAGATCGTATCGGGTCCAGATACAAAAGGCCTGGGGTGTAACACTAAGGAATTTGAGTTATGTCATAGCCAGGTACCACACCTGGGATGGACTGGAACACTCCCTCTGTTACTATTCCTCACAGGCTGGCTACAGGAGTCACCAAGATTTGAATAGCATTCAGGCTTTCAGAAGTGTGTCATCGATTTAGTTACAGATACAAAACCACTACTAACTATAAGCTAATAGTGTAATGTACCATGTGATCACGTCTTAGCCATTTCAGTTATGTGTCTCTTACTGAAGATTCACAGAGCCAGGAAAAAAAAAAAACACTCCGACATGTTAATGGACAAAAAGCTGGAGAATAGGAGGGGGCGTGGGGACAAGGTGGAGCAATATTGAGGATTTAATTTTCTAACACGCAAAAATGATGCATTGACCCATGTAAAGATAAAGGCTCTGCAAACAGGGGTAGCTAAGGGCTCCTCGCATCCCCAGTGCTGTCTCAGTGAGTTTTATTCATGGCTCCTGCAGAGCAAATGATTTTGCTGTTTCACTGTTGTGTTTGCAGAGCATCTTAGCACCCCAGACTTAGCAGCCTTTGAGAAAGAGAAAACATCTGAGGAGAGGAGTCTCCTGTTCTCTTTACATCCTTACATGACTACAGTCAGCAGGGCGTGTGCGGTTGCCGAATCTTGCATAGCTTTCGTGACTATGGACTAGGGTCGGGTGTCTCTCTCCCTCCCCTGTTCCATACAATTATTTTTTAAGACATAAACATTGAGAAACAATTACTTTATGTGTGTGGATTTTTTGTCTGCATGTATGACTACACGATGTGTGTGCCTGCTGCCGACTTGAGTCTGATAGGGTGCTGGGTCCCCTGGAGCTGGAGTGACGGATGGTTGTGAGCCATCATGGGGGTGCTGAGTCCTCTGGAGAAGCAGCTGGTTCACTTAACGATGGAGTCAACTGTCCAGACCCTATTTTCAAGACCACTGCTTCTTTGTGTAGGGACCACTAACTTCTAAGGGAAGACCTGCAAGGACAGGGTGTCAAGGAGAGAAAAGTTGGCAGTCTAATGTTTTGGCTCTGAGACGCTTGGAGAATATATTCACCACCTACCCTTCAAACCTTAAGATAGACATCACTATCCCTGGGGGTTCACTGCAGTGCCCCAAGGTGTATGGTGCACAGTTTGAGAACCATAGGCCTACAGACCATAGTAGGTACGACCTCAAAGCTTCACGACCTCTTAAGAATACCCTCTGCAGCTCTCCTTCTCTCTCCCTGGTGTGTGAATGTAAACTGTGTGGTGCAGATACACACAGATGTCTGGGCGTTTACACTCTGGCCTTGCTCTCTGCTGGCACAGCAAATAACACAGGTTATCCTGTGGCTAGCCTCTTCACTCATCCCCTGAAGGTGTATTTGGAGCTAGTCTTTCAACTTCAAAGTACTTGGGGGGAAAATGGTCTGCCTGGCCGGCCTGCCTCAGTGGGAGCCAGAACCTCCTGTTTAATTCTTATGGACCCAGACCCCTTATGTAATGTTGTTTCTCCCCAATGATGGCTGCGAACTACAGGCTTTCACAGACAGCAGCCCTGAGACCGCCTGTGGTATTTTTTCTCTTCCCAGTACGGTCGAACTCCTCTCCACCTTGCTGCCAACAACGGAATCCTAGACGTGGTTCGCTACCTCTGTCTGATGGGCGCCAACGTGGAGGCTCTAACCTCGGTAAGTACCAGCAGGCGCAGGTGTTTGTCCTCAGAGAGCCATGGAAACTTCTCATGCCTCAAGGGCACGGAGAGAAAGGTATTGCCTGGTAACTGCATTCTAAAGCAGACAGGCCGCTATTAAGCTCCAACCCTCCACTGCAGTTACATAAACATTTGCCCACACAGACCTAGTTTAATATCTAGTTAATGTTTCATCCTTTCTCATCTCGCCAGCCCCGCTCCGCCAGCGACCCGCTGGTTCACACTGGCCTTTTGTTTACCGTGTTACACAACAGTGCCTCTTGGCTTTCTATTCCACGTATGGATTTCTCTTTCATAAGTGCTTCCCGTTGGCCCCAGGACGCCAGAGGCCCAGCACCCTGTGGGAGGAGCTGGATCCCCTGTGTGGTCTTGGGGGTCATGAACAGCCTAGAGGCAAAGGGCTGGTTTCTATTGTTTAGAGTCTGCCTTTACTGCTGGGACTGAAAATTATTTCTAAGTTAAGGTGTAGTCCATTCCTCTGGCTTCTCATCTCAGGCTTAGTGCCATCCCCATCCCCCACCCCCCAGAAGAAACCATTTGCTTTATGTTTCATCAAATGCCATAGATAAGAGTTTGGTCAGTAAGATGAGGTGACAGTTCAGTTGTAGCCGTGAACTATTGCTTGAGTTGTTACTGGCCCAACGGTGAGTTAATAACTTGTGTACGGGGGTGGGAGGGTGGGATGGGGGTGGTTTGACATTCAAAGATCTGAACTTTACTGACAATCAGTCTTGAGGGAGCTCACATGGTGTTTGATGCAGAACCTCAAATGAGGGTCTGAGGTTCTTGGAGATCTTCAAAGTCTTAACCGAGCTGGCCCTTAGAGCTCAATCTAGCCTGTCATTGGTTTTTTTTGTAAATGAAATTTCCCTGAGGCACAGCTATGCTCAATCATTTATAGCATTGTCTTTGGCTATCCATCTTGCAGAGGCCCAAATACCTGGCATGGTCCTCCTGTGTGTGTGTGTGTGTGTGTGTGTGTGCGTGCCTACCTATGGTGCGGTACATTCCTCCCTGTCTGTGTGTAGGTCTTTGAGGGACTGTTCAGTCTCAAGATGTAACGGGCCTGTTCTGTGCTGTGTTGGGCTCTGCAGGCACAGACATGAACAGTCTGTGCATGGAATGCATGCATTTCTCAGGACACTTGCTTGACCCTGCCACACAAGGACCTGTTAGGCCCTTGTGCCTTAGTTAACCTTTACCCACAGGCTAGCTGTCCTGCAGTAAAGCATCACGTATATTTTTAGGAAGAAAAAAAAATATATATATTTGTCTCAGATGATGTCTTATGGAAAAATAGAAACAAGAGTGATTCTGAAGATGCTATCAGCTGTTGGATCCAGAAGTCCACTGGTCCCTTTGTGTTGCTCTGTGAGCCCATGCTCCTCCCCTCAGTCTTTCCTGCGGTGGCTGTCTTCACTGCTCCCCACCACGCCCTCCTCATACCGCCTTCCCGTTTTCGACCTCTTTCGGCTTCTAGAGATGTATGCCCCACACAGGGAAACTTCTAGAAATGAGAGAAGGATATTTATCAAAGAGTCTCGACCATCAGTATTCATGAGGTGGAGCAAAAGTGATGCCAGATAAGGGCGGGGACTGGGAGGTGAGTGGAGCTGACTTCTCTGCAGCAGCAGCTGGTCGTGGAGTCTGGCAACTGAAGTCAGGAAGTGTACAGAGGCTCATGAAAAGCATTAGGCTAAGAGGCCTGAGCTTGGTGGCCACCCACTCCTGTATAGATGACAGGGACCATGCTGGGGACAGAATGGAGAGGCTCCCAGCAGGCCTAGTGGGCATCTGGCCTCCTAGAAGAGGAAGGCGAGCATCTTCCTCTTTGAGCAGTGATGACTAAGTGTGAGGAGTGGGGTGACCATGTACCGG
This sequence comes from Grammomys surdaster, assembly GCF_004785775.1. NCBI lineage: Eukaryota > Metazoa > Chordata > Mammalia > Rodentia > Muridae > Grammomys > Grammomys surdaster. Next base: position 9,642,607 of record NW_021604656.1, read on the forward strand.
GGACATCACCAAGAGACAAAGGCCAGAATGCATCTGTCATTTTGAATTTTCTACCAGCCACATTAAGGGAGCAGCAGACTGTCGAACGACTTTCCGTAGTGCGTGTGAAATCTTTTCAACAGGAGTATTTTGAGATTATTACTATTTCTCATATTCTCTTATCTGTTTTTAGTGCCTTGTATGTTCTGTGGTTGTGGCTGAGGTGCTGCCCTGTGGAACAGCCAGCCAGAGGTGTAACTTTTTCTGGCTTTTGAGAAGACTGTTACAGATAACATTTGGTTCCACAGCGCCCCCTAGTGTCACCTTTATTTTCCCAGCCTGATCTGAACTGGAAATGATTCTGAGCGCTCCTGGCTTGTCCTCCACCACCGACTCAGCAGAGACCCCAGTCACCTTTCGGGAGCTGATTCTTTTATTATAAACTAAAAAAAAAAAAAAAAAAAAGACAAAAGAAGCAACCACGCGTGGTGGTGCTTGCCTTTGATACCAGCACTTGGGAGGCAGAGGAAGGCAAATCTTTGAGTTACAGGCCCTCCTTGTCTACATAGGCCAGCCAGAGCTAGTTAGTGAGACCCTGTCTCAAAAATAAAACAGTGTGTGATCAAAATGATCAAAGTGTGGTAAATCTGTTGCAGATCTAATCAAGCATGAAACAGCTTTGGGAGCCACCCTAGGAGCCAGTGGCTTGACTTCACCATGCCTGCTCTCTCTGGACATAACCTGCCTCTGACTTCTCTCTTCTTCTCCCCGCCTTCTCACTCTGCTCAGCAGGTGCCAGTGGCTCCTGTTAATCCTGTTTCTTCTCTTTGGCTCTTCAGCCTTCTGTGCTCGATTCTCCCCTGCCTCTGTCTGCCCATGGCTCTTCTTCCTGTCCTCTCCAGGACACCTGCTCTACTGTCTAGCCTCCCTTCTCTACTCTCTGGGCCCCAGGCTGAAGCTCTACTTGAACGCACAGGCCTGTCTCCATGTCTCTGGACTTGCCTGTCCTCAGAGCTCAGCCTTGGGTGCCACCTTGGAAAGTACGAGCACCTGTATCCTGCTCTTCCTCCTCAGTGCTTAGCCTCATCTCGTGCAAATGAAGCCATGAGATGGTTTAATGGGAGCTCTTAGTTGGGGTACAGTGTCCAGTAAGGAAGTCAGTCCAACCCAGAGCAAAGGAGAAGTTCTGGCTTGCCTGTTGGGTCCATCTCAGGACCTTAGGAACACAGTAAGGATGGGGTGGCCCTGAATTTACAGCACTGCTTTGTGGAACACATACCTGAGCCGGAGCTTCAGCCTCTGGTGAGCATTCATTCACAGCTTGGCAGTTTTGTCCCCAAAAGACACATGGAGTTATGTGGAGATGTGGTTGATTTTTAAGCTGGCAGTTGAGGGATGTCACCTGCACCTTGGTAGACTGCAGAGGTGTTAGTAACACTATCTAAGGCTGATGATGGCTTCTCACAGCAGAGAATGACATAGTCCAGTAGGGCCAAGATTAAGATTTGCTGGTCCAGAGAGACCCCACATGTAAGTCAAGAGCAACGAGACCTGAGGAACTGGGAGGTTGGCAGGTAGACAGACTTCGGGTGTCCCAACTCTTCACGGAATGTCTTACCTCCAAATGCTGATAATGGGGCCATATACTCTTTCGTCTCTTAAAAAGGTGTCTTCATTTTTCTGAAGATTGGATTTTAGGGCTGTATAAAACTTTAGCCGAACAGTGGTATCTATCTCCCTTGGTATGGAGAGGGCACAGCCATAGCTCCTGTCCCCATGAGGGACTATGATATCATACAGTTCAAATGAGCCACTGCAAACTGGATCAGGCCTGGACTGGAAGGTTCTCAGGAGATGTGCATGTTCATGGTATAGACATAAGAGTAGGTCCCTTCATACAAAACCACAGCTCCATGAAAGGTCTCTAGTCTAACAGTAAGTGTCACAGTGCTGTGGGCCCTTGGGTCTCTGTGTTTTTTTCAGCAACCTTAAATCAACCTGTGCTAGACTAAGCGTTCTCTGGAAGGGACAATGATTGTCGGCCATGGTGTAGAGTGAGGACCAGGTTTGTATGTGTGAGAACTGAACGACAGAAGCCTACACTGGAGCAGACACTCTCCTGCCGTAGAGACAGAAGCTCAGGCAGGGGACACTCAGAGGAGAATGGCTATGCTCTGAGTCCAAGCATCGAGCATATTTCTCTTGTCACCTTGGGACACTGTTGCATTCCTTGCTCTGGTCTCTTTCTTTCCTGAGCCACCAAATGAAATAAGGATTCCCTAGGCAAGGAAACAGGCCAGGACTCAGTGTTTGTCTAACTTTCTTCTAACCATGCTGTGCCTTCCGTTTCTTCGTTGAGTTAGCATGTTGGGGTCACATGCAGTGCTGTGACACTGATCATCTGTCTCCTACAGGACGGCAAGACAGCCGAAGACCTCGCCAAGGCAGAACAGCACGAACATGTGGCAGGGCTCCTGGCCAGACTGCGGAAGGTGAGCCTTCACTCACTGGAGGTTCTCGGCTTGTTTTTATGTGAGAAGTTCTTGGTGTTTCCCTTACTAGAAGGAGGCATTGGATGAAGGTTGAGGAGGATCGTCTCCCCTTGTCCTGTCAGTTGGCACACACGCACAAGTGTCTACGGGTTTTTTCTATAGTTATTGTAAAGACAAATTCGGGGGCTATCGGGATGGGCTCAGGGGTTAAGTGCAATGGTTGCTCTTGCAGAGGACTAGGGTTCAATTCCTAGAACTTATATGGTAGTTCATTTGTAAGCCCCATGTTTATAGGAGATCTAGCACCCCATGCTGGTCTCCACAGGCACCAGACATGCAGGCGATACACAGACAGACACACAGACTAGTTTGATTCACTCCCCATCGCGCTGTGCTGTTTTTTTCTTTTCCCAGCCCTCTCTGTGCTAACCACCCCCATAGCGGATGGGGAAGAACACTGGTGATGTCCCTTCTCCTATTTTGCTTGGAGGTCCCAGGTGTCAGTTAATCTCCTGTTTATCAAATCACAGCACTGTAAAGCTTATAAAAACAGAAAAATAAGTAAACACAGGTGGAAGATTTGCAACCCACATCATGTATCAAGAGACTTAAAAATTCCCAGATCCTTTTGGCTAAGATATCTGTTTGTTAACACACAAAGATATTCACTGCAGTTCTATTTAAAATGTTGTAGCAAAAATTAGACACGTCGGGTTACCCACACTAATGCGTAGCAAATTGTCATGGAGGACGGGGTGCTGTTTGGCCTTTAGAAATACTTTCAAAGAGATAGTAAGTACAAGCATTTAATGCTTGGGATGTTTCTAGGCTGAAGCAAACGGATAAAATGGAAATTGATAGAGAGCTTACAGAACATTCAAGAAGACTTGACTTCCATTCCTTGCATGGATGGATGCGCTTACTGGTTTTTTTTCCCTGTGGTTTGTTCAGCCTGCTTTCTTATAAAACCCCAGACTACCTGCTTCGGGGTAGCACCACCCACAGAGGGCTGGACTCTCCCAAATTAATCTAGAAAATGCCTCACATGTCAGTTTAATGGAGGCAATTCCTCAATCAAGGGTCCCTCTTCTAAGAGGACTATAGTTTGTATCAAGTTAACAAGAACCAATAAGCCTAGGTGGCATAGATTCTGAACCCAGCCCAGTGAAGCTCTTGCCGGATAAGCTAACCCATGGCTCACCAGCTCTGTGCATCGGCATCTGACCCATGAGAAGAGATGCCAGCTCAGAGAATGGTACTGAGCACCAAAAGATGTTCTGAGAACAGCACCTGCACACAGCACCATGTGATGTCCTTTGTGGTTGGCATAGCACCCTGAAGAACATTTTTAGAATGGACCATGGTGAATGTGGTGGGGGCTCTGGACTCCTGTGACTGGCACTGACATTTTACATCCCCAGGGTTCACAGAGGAGGATGTTCCTACGGGAGGGACACTGGGCCTCAAAGAGATTGAGGGGAGTTATCGCAAAACTGAGATTCACATATGATGATATCTCTATGTCTTTCTGTGGCCACGGGCCCTTTGCAGTGTGTATTTCCAGCCAGCCTGGGGACGTCTTAGTAAGTCTGGGCTGAGCCACCCTGCCTAGTCACAGGTCAGATCACTCCCCAGTGTGCTGAGCTGGGGCTTCTGTTCTGTCAGGCAGGATTTTATGGAATTCTTGTTCAGCAGGTCATACTTACTTTCGCTGTCCTCGCAGTGACTCTAGACCTCCCTCCATTTGGGCCCAACAGCTTCCACCATGTGCTGGACGCCACTGTCTCTTCTCAGGGCTCTTATCTGGCTTCTCCAGATTGCTTCCTTTCCAGCCTGTGGGTTTAGTCATCTTTCATTTGGGGAAACGTGCTGAAGAAAGAAAGCTGTAAACCCAGAGCCCCGCCAGGTTCAAACTGTGGTGTCAGGATCTGGAGGAGCAGCAGGGAGCCCTAGTGGTTGAAGCCTTTACAGCCAGTGTGGTGCTGGGCTTGGCTGGGTCCATGCAGGCCAGTTGCTCTGTGAGTCTTGGGTAAGAGAGCAGATAGGACAATGTCTTCAGCAAGTACTGAAAGCAAGCAGTGGAAACTCATCAGTGGTGAATGTAACCTGTGTTACAAACCCACCTTCACAACCGCCTGGAAGGTTCTCACTCATAAACCTGTGCACCCCTAGTGTGGGTAGATGTACTGTCTTACATGTCCAGCCTACACCGAGGACTCACCCAAACCTTTAATCCCCTGGGCCTTGTGTGTGGTCCAGTCACACCTACAGACCCAAGGGACACAAATTGGAGGACAATGTAGGACCTGAGAAAACCTGCAGTAGCACAGTTACCCCAGCTTGCTACTCCTCGTGGGTGCTGGGTGAACAAGCTCCTACCTTACCCTGTCACCAATGGCCTGGCCAGGCTGGGTTGGTGGTCAGGTCTAGTCTCGGAGTTTCTGCTCTGTGTTCACCTTGGTGGGCTACTTATTATTATGCTTCTTCCCAAAACCATTAACATACATAGCACCCACCTGCTATAGCTGGCAGGGTGCCATTGCTTAGGGTAGGAAAACAGTGGGTTGGTGAAAACTGGTTCCCAGGGAGTCCCCCTCTTGGTTCCTCAGCTTGTCTCTACTGTGCCACCTGGTGGCCAGAAATGGGAATGCGCTAACCACCCATGGAGGGCTATTAGAAACTTCTGTCAAGGGACGGTTGTATCAAACTCCTTGAGTTTAGATTCTAAAGTGAAGAGGATGAGGTTAGATTCCCTCAGGCATGAGGACGCCTGAGGATGCTTTCCTTTTTCCTGCTTTTCAAGACTGTAATGTATTCTGTCCATTTCAATGAGAAAATGGCTCTCCCTGGCTTATGGTCTAAAACAGTGGTTCTCAACCTATGGGTTTTGACCCCTTTGGGGGTTTTAAATGACCCTTTCACATGGGTCCCCTAAGGCCATCAGAAAACACAGATACTTCCAGCATGATTCACAACAGTAGAAAAAATAGTTACTAAATAGCAACAAAGATAACTTT
>NW_021604656.1:9648104-9658409 GCF_004785775.1 Grammomys surdaster
CACAACAGTAGAAAAAATAGTTACTAAATAGCAACAAAGATAACTTTTATGGTGGGGCGGGACCACAGCATGAGGAACTGTAGTAAAAGGCCATAGCATTAGGAAGGCTAAGAACCACCAAGCCCTCCCAGCCAGGGTAACCATCTCTTGGTGGACAGAAACGGAAATGTGAAAGAGACCTGGGGACAGGCAGGAGGCAGGTGACATAGGGTTCTGATGTCCCTGGGTTCCCCACTTGAGAAGTGAGAACATATGTTTGCTTGTGTGATGGCCCAGAGTCTTGGTCCTCATAAGAGCCAAGGTGTAAATTAAGCAAAATGCTGTTTTCTTTGATAAGACAGGATGTCTTGAGTCAATTATTAGTGGAGCAGTAGCTTGTTGGCATGAGGTTCAGAGATGACCACAGTCTTCTCCACTTAAGGCTCACTGGCCAAGAACAGCACTTCTAAGAAAAAGTTTTAGACCAACGTTAGCTCTTGAGACGCAGGTGAGCGTGCTCCATTGCTCCCAGCAGTGAATGGATTTGTCTCTGAAACAAACCAAAATCGGCATCCCAATCCCACAGAGATATAAGGAGAGCCTTTTTTTTTCCATTTTGCACACTTTCCTAGTGATGGTTTATAAGTCTTACTGAAGTTAAGAAGCCCCCACAGCTACATTGTGTTTGAGACAGGGTCCCAGTAGGGCCATGTCTTCCCAGTGAGACAGGCTATGGATGGCTGTGTGATCCTCTGTCTGATCTTCTGGCACACAGCCTGAGATTCTGCTTCTGTCTGCATGTATTTATTTATTTCTTCCCTCTGTTTGCCTCCCTTCACACTGCAGGATGTGTAGAGGATACAGTAGTAGTAGCTCTGCTCCATCTCCATGGGTCTCAGTTTCCTTATCTGAAAAGGGGAGGATCAGGCAGCCTTTGCGGCTGTCACCTGAGAGTCACGGCATGCCTTCTGTAATGGCATCCAGCTGATCTGAAGTGAGTTCTTTACCCAAGAACAGCATGCAGATAGATACAGTCTCAGTAGACTCACCGACGTGAAGGTGACAGACTTGGACCAGAAATGTGTGCAGTAAAATATGATGTGTCTCGGTGGACACGCTGGGACATGAGGCGCAATGCTAGTGATCTAGGGAGAGCCTGCCACATCCTTGGAGTGTCTGCGAACGTTTTAACAGTGGTGCCAATTGGATGGTTGGCATGACAACTCAAACAGTGTAGTTTCAGGGCTACAAGGGACCCAAGAGTCTCAATGAATAAAGGCAAAATAAAACTTTAAATAGGTCCAGGAAGATGACTTAAGAAATGAAGGTGTCTGCCATCAAGCCTGAGGATCAAGCCTATGTGGGGGAAAGAGAGAACTGCCCCTCACAAGCTGTCCCTTGACTTCTTTCTGCATATGTGCCATAGCTCGAGCGTGCGCGCGCACACACACACACACACACACACCACGGTAAGTACATACAAGCAATAAACTATTTAAATACTGTGTGAGCCAGCCATCAACCTATAAGATACTTGTAATCTTGGAAAACTCTGCAGTCCACTCCCCTGCCTCAGGTTATGTGCTAAAAATGTAGCTAAGTCTTAAGCGGAGATGACTCTAAGCAAGATTTCTTTCCTGTGTAAACCCTGATCAAGTGCCCAGAAGTCTCATGGAACCCAGAATATTCTTCACTGTAAGAGGTATACAGACACACCTTCCATCCAGTGCCCAAAACATCCTCATTTTGTGGGATCAGAAATATATCTATCTCTCCATAGTGTCCACCAGGGGGCAGTGCCACCAGTGCTGAGAAAGGGCTGGTTCTAACCTTTTGGGGTTATATGCCCTTGTAAACCACATTGTAATTCACAGGAAAAGCAATGGTGACTCAGTGGAAAAAGATCAGCAGGGAATGAGCATCTCAGGACTTAGAACCAAGCCAGGTGTTCGTCTTACTGAGACACCCTGTCATGGGTCCTCTGAGAGACACCAGCTCTGTTTGTTAATCATAATCCTTGTGCCAGGGCTGAGACACCAACTTTGCCTTCCACTGGGCTCCTGAATTTGGCTAGAGCTCAGTCTGTTGCGGTCATGATGGAGATCCACACATGGGTCAAGCCTGCTGTAAAGGAAGCTTGCAGGAAGAGGTGAAAGGAAGGATAAATTTTGTGAGGTGCCTGGATGTTAGGGTTAGGGAAACTCCTGCAGCCTAGTGAAGGAGGAAATGTGTTATATCTACGTGTAACAGTTTCAAACAGGTTCTCATTAGAGAAAGAACGTGTGATGATAAAAAATAAGGTGGGTTTGGAGGACAGGATAAGAGAGACCTCATGGTGTGAAGGATGCCAGCACACAGACTTGAGGTGATGGTTTGTATATGCTTGGGCCAGGGAGTGACACTATTATTAGGAGGTTTGACCCTGTTGGAGTAGGTGTGTCACTGTTGGCCTGGGCTTAAGACCCTTATCCTAGCTGCCTGGAAGTCAGTAGTCCACTAAGTTCAGATTAAGACGTAGAACTCTCAGGTCTGCCTGTACTATGCTCCTGCCTTGATGATAATAGACTGAACCTCTGAACCTGTAAGCCAGCCCACATTAAGTGTTGTCCTTATAAGAACTGCCTTGGTCATGGTGTCTGTTCGCAGCAGTGAAACCCTAACTAACCATGTGAGGTGAACTCTCTGAACATGCTGTGCCTCTTGATAAAGACATCCCACACAGGGCACATACGTTATGCCCCAGGCCAGTCTGTCCACATGACTGTATCTCTTCCAGATTCTAGATCTGACGGTCTAAATTTCCGAGTTCTCAGCACTGAGCTTCCTACTTGGAGGCCGATGTGTTTATGGACAGATGAATGGCTGAGTGAATCTAAGGATTGACTTGTTCTAGAGAGACTTATGCTTCTCCCCACAGATCCAAGAAAGAATAGAGCAAGAACACTCTGCTGTCCTTCAGCCCTCCTACAGCACACATTGACTTGTGATGCCGGCTCTCTCATCTCATAAAACAGTAGACTCTGCCCCCTTGTGGTGGAGCCATAAAGAAACTAGATCTTTCAAGCATACCGGAATGAGCCCTACTCTCTTGTGATAGGAACCAGAATATTCATACAAATAGAGACAGGCCCTGCATGTACCATGGTAGTGGCCCTCAAGGAGCTACCTTACAGCCCAGAGATAGGCAGACTCTACCCTCTTACAACATGAGTGTCCCACCAGTGTCACACCCTCTCCACTCAGAGGAACAGGCCCCTAGTTGGTCTGATGAGGCTCATCTTATTTCATGACTATGTTAATGCTTCATAGATTTTTTCCACCCAATTTGTTAGGATCCAGATGCCACAGAAACAGGCAAACCCAGAGACAGAGGGCAGAGGTTGCCAGGGGCTGACCAGATGGCAAGGATAGTGACTGCTAATGGGCTGAGACTCCTCGGGGTGACAAAGGGGCTCTGCAGTGAGAGAACAGAAATGGATAACAGCATGGGATAGACTAGAGTCGCTAAAACCCACACTTCCGAACGTGACTGCACAGCCATGTTCTCCTGAGTTTAAAGACATTTCTGTGGAAACAGCAAAGTAATGTATCCCCAACTAGAGTAGGGAGTACAGACCCAGGACCAGAAAACATGAGCCTCATGAGGTGCAGCCTGCTCAGAGCTTCATTTATCCCACGACTGATAACATAGCCTCTCATTCTTCTGTCAGGACACACACAGAGGACTCTTCATCCAGCAACTCCGACCCACACAGAATCTCCAGCCCAGAATCAAGCTCAAACTGTTTGGCCACTCAGGATCAGGGAAATCCACCCTGGTGGAATCTCTCAAGTGTGGGCTGTTAAGGAGTTTCTTCAGAAGGCGCCGGCCCAGACTGTCCTCTACCAACTCCACCCGCTTCCCACCGTCACCCTTGGCTGCTAAGCCAACAGGTAGGCGCTCCAGGTGGTGGCCATAAGTCCCGAAGTTGTTGGGTTCTGCATTCTTCCGGGGGAGAGATGCTCAGAGCAAAGGCCTCAGCCAAGATGTAGCACTCACATCCTCACTCACCACTGGAGGAACGCACAGGTCTCCTGATATGAGACATACTCGGGTAACAGAATGCTGGGGACTTGGGAACCTCCCACACACTTGTCACTGGCTGTCACATGTCTTATTCTGCTTTGTAGCTCCCTAAGGGGGCTCTGGATGTTACCTTGTGTCTGTACAGGATAGAAGGAAGCCTCCAGTTTCTTGGGAGGAACTCTTGACAGCCTACCTAAGAAATTGTCAATGACTCTCAGACCAAAAGAGGTTCTTCCTCCAAGTCTGCCACCTGCTACCACTAGAGGGCAGTAGTCCACAATTTTTTTCCCTGTCGTTTCATAAGCTTTTATCCTGCTATCAGCAAGCCTGGCTTGGCCTTTATCTATGCCGTGAAGATTATCACTGAGGTGTAGGAAGGAAAGGCCACCTGCCAAATATTGCCCACCCTCCTCTGCTCACTTGAGCCTATAGCCCACTAGTCATCCCACTCTCCCGGGTGGTTGTCCTGGACATAGTTGCTGGGCATGAGACATTCCTAGGAATCCCTGAGGCTCTTGAAAAGCTTGAGATCTATAGATACATTGTAATGCTCTTGCGAGGCTTGGAGTCTATGGAAAGATACATTGAAGCGTGCATGTATCTAATCCACAGACCCCCACAGTCCGACCTTTCCGTGGGCTCATCTCTGACCCTTTCACTCCATCGCCCCTTACCATCCACCCTTCTCCTCTTGCTGCATGCGTTGGGATTCCCACACCATGTGTGAGTTTTAACCCTTTGGCCTGCAGTCTCAGTGAGCATTAACAACCTGTACCCTGGCTGTGAGAACGTGAGCGTGAGGAGCCGCAGCATGATGTTCGAGCCGGGGCTCACCAAAGGGATGCTGGAGGTGTTCGTGGCTCCGTCTCACCACCTCCACTGCTCCGCTGATGACCAGTCCACCAAAGCTATCGACATCCAGAATGCTTATTTGAACGGTATGCCCCACCTACCCCAAGGGAAGGAACTTGGTTTTTCCTTTCGCAGGACTCCAAGTCATTACCCAAAGGGAGCTTTTACTGAGTGCTATCTGCAGACTAGTAATGGGCTAACAAAACACCTAGCATTCAGTGGGTGCTTAATAAATGACTGATTGGTTGGTTAGTACCTTTTGAAGTGTAGAGCCAAGTGCCAGTTTAGTGGGTTTCTGACGATGCACACAGCCCCTCACAGTTTGATAAGGCAAGTTTGAAAAGGTGATGTTTAAGAACATTGGCCATCATATCGAATGCTGTGACGTCACGGGGATTTCCCTGCATTTCTTCTTGTGATCTGTTTGCTTATGAGACAATGGCTGAGAAAGAACCAGAGAGCAGGAAAGTGGCCAGCCTCTGTCTTTATAATAGTCAACTCTCAAGGGCACTAAAGTAACAGACCAGTGTTAACTTCTTCATGAAGGCCTTGCTGCTGAGCTTCTCCCAGCATGCCTTACTTCTCCTTCCTATCACTGGAGCCTACAGCTAACAAATCCTCAGGAGAGGCCACCCATGCCTCAGCAAGAACACGGTATGATGGGCATGCTGAGAGGGCACGAGGAGGGATGTGTCCGAGCCTGCCGTCATGGGAGGCTCTCAGAAGATAGCAGGATCGCATTATATCCAGATGCGTCCAACCCTTTAATACTGTGACATGACATCATTATCTAAAGGTGTGTCCTATCTACACTGGAATGTAGCCCATGGGCCACAAGTTAGATTTACCAGTAAAGCCCTATGATTATCCTGTACCTACTGAAAAGCATCTCACACCTGAAGCTGTGATTATGTAACAGCGGGAATCACCTCAGAGCTCTGTAAGAACACAGACTGCAGGGTCCTCGACAGCTTCCTCAGAGAGAACAATGCTGCTTGGTTAGGGGACCGACTTAGAGAGCCTCTGTCCGATGACCAGGATTAAAGTCTGTGTCTACTTCCTTCATTTCAAGCTGTGTGTCCCCCCTGCTTCCCACAACAGAACTGGACAGGCAACGTGAAGAAAGGAGGGGCATAGATTTCGGCCTTACCCTCAAAATCACCATCATCAAGCAGGCCTCCAGGGCTGAAAGTTCTAGTTCTGTTTCCAGAACTTTCCACACTAGGCTTAGCTGCCAAATAGAGGATGTGTGTATCTAAAACCATGTGATTCTGGTCCATGTCATTTTCCTATGGAATCTGACAGAACTGATCTCTTCTTCCCCTGACTGACTGGATCTCTATCTCTTTATATAATAGTATGAAAGCAAGAAAAAAAAATCAAAGTTTATTTGTATACACAAACACTTCCACATCTGCACTGGGCTCCGTACACCTATAACACAGAAATACATCTGCAGGGGATTCAGAGTAGGTATGCTGCAGATATACCCAAAGCTATCCTAATGAAAGCTGTTAGGAGGAAGTCATTTAGACATAGGAGGGAGAGAGACAAGGATGTGTGCATGTGTGGTAGAGGTTGGGGAGCACTGGATATGGGGGTCACCAGATGTGGGGAGAACTGGATATGGGGAGCACCAGATATGGGGAGCACCAGGTATGAGGAGCACCAGGTATGGGGAGTTCCAGATGTGGGGAGCACCAGATGTGGGGAGCATTATGCTTAAGTTGCTGGGTACTTACACAGACACATGTGTTGTAGAGGTCAATATCTCTGGGCAGAGTCCCTAGAGTGCTAAGAGCCGTTATATGGGTGTTTCCTGATTGCAGCATTTGTTTTCTTTTTGCAGGGGTTGGTGATTTCAGTGTATGGGAGTTCTCTGGAAACCCTGTGTACTTCTGTTGCTATGACTACTTCGCTGCCAATGATCCCACGTCCATCCACATCATCGTTTTCAGTCTCGAAGAACCCTATGAGATCCAGCTGAACCAAGTGATCTTCTGGCTTAGTTTCTTGAAGTCTCTGGTCCCAGTTGAAGAACCCATAGGTGAGTGAGGTCCTTCTTTTCCCCTACGATGGTTCTACTGGGGTCTGCATGGTGGCTACACTCAGACCCTACAGATTGACACTCCCAGCTGTGGCTTCCTCCCAGTCCCGAGCCATCCTTGATAGCCACTTCTCTCCCCTGATGCACTTCATCCCTAAGGGCACCATTGCTGACTGCACAGTGGAGTCTTCCATCCATGGCTCCTGCTTCCTTCTGGAAAGTTCAGGGACATTCATCAGCAGAAGGGCTATCCTTCAGTCTGCAGCTCCATGCAGCCTTGGTGAAAAGGAGCAGGTGGCCCAGCCTCAGCACACTGGCTAGAGGAGACGGTGACGGAATGGACTTTGTGTCTAGCGAGATTTATTGCAAGTGTACTCATTGTCCTGGTGCAGGGTGATGTTCAGTAGCCAGCTTCTGTCTCCAGAGAGCACAGGCTCGTAACATCAGCTGGCTGACTTCCCAGAGGATATCATTTTGCCTCTTGTTTCTCCCTTGTCACATCTCTTTTAAAACAGTTCTCTGAGGAATGGCCCTGCCTGTGTGAGTTGGAGACAGCTTCTCTCTGGGCTGTGTCAGGTGTATGGCTACATTCACAAGGGTTCCTCCCTGCCTCAGCTTCCCCCTACAACTGGGAAAGCTGACCTTGGTTGCAGTTTTCCCACCCGCATGCCAAAGCTTATTTAAAGACGTCCCCAAGAGCTGCTTTCTGTGCTGCAGTCTGCTCTGGGATCTGCTGAGGTGTCTAGTGGAAGATCAGGACCAGGGGTCGCACTCCATAATGCAGCCCTTGAGTCCGCGCGTAGGTGGCACATCACCTGTACAGGTGGTGTAGGCTTGAGGCCAGCACAGTAGTCAGAGAGGAGATGAGACTCTCACAAGGTAACTTTCTCCTTCAGCATTTGGAGGCAAGCTGAAGAACCCTCTCCGAGTTGTCCTGGTGGCCACACATGCTGACATCATGAACATCCCTCGGCCTGCTGGGGGCGAGTTTGGATATGATAAGGATGCGTCCTTGCTGAAGGAGATCAGGAACAGGTGAGGGGGGCCTGCTGGTGGGAGCAGGTGAGGACTGCCTCCTGGTGGGAGCAGGTGAGCATCTGGACTGGGGGACGGGTCAGGTGAGACGATGGGCTGAGGGTGCATAGCCATGCTGGGTGGGCTAGCGTGTGGTGGCTGAAGGGACTTTCATCACTGATTGATCCTTGGTTGAATTTTTCATTTCCATCAAAACAATGAGTACACTTGCAACAAATCTCTCTGGACGCAGGGAGACTGTGGTAAAAGGCCACAGCCCTCTCTCCTCTGCTCACCCAGCACCCCACACAGACGTCTGCTCTCACCAGTATCATTTCCCAGCATGCAAGTTGTAGACACTTGCCGGGTTAGGATGGGATGGACAGAAAGAATAGAAAAGGTCAGGGTGCGTTTCCTGTCAGCGTGTTCATACAAGTCCTTTGTTTCTCTTATAAAGGAGTATAGAGATATAACTTTTAAAACTTCGAATCTGTTAGTAATGTTCGGTGCTGTAACAATAGGCCTGAAGTTGGGTAGGTTACAGCAAAAAAGATGCATTTAGCTTAGGAGGCAAGAACTGTAAACTCAGTTTCATCAGTCCTCGTTGATATCCCTTAGATCACATCACTTCCTGGTGTGTGGCATCATGGTGGAGCTCATATAAGGATAGGAAATCAGAGAGGTTCAGGGACTAGGTTCTCTTGAGACTTCACAGGTCCCACGGAAGCTACTTTGTTAATACGTATCACCACACTGGGGACAGAACCTCTATAACTCAGGCACCCCTGGGGGACAGACTGTATCCAAACTGTAGCAGGCTTCAAAGCTCCATCAACAAGTTTGAACTTGGGGGCTGGAGAGATGGCTCAGCCGTAAAGAGCCCTTGCTACTCTTCAAGAGGACCTGAATTTGGTTACCAGCAACCACACATGCAGCTAGCTGTCTGTAACTCCAGTTCTAGGGGATCTAATGCCCACTTGTGGCCTCCCTGGACTTCCGAACAAAAGTGGTCTACACACAGAGATGCATACACGTGAATAAAATAATAGTGAGTTTTTGAAACACAAAGTTGAACTTGCAGGTTCCTGTAACATGCTAGCACTCAGGAGTTGAATGATCAATGATAGATACAGTCTGTTTTCTTCTGCCTTGTATAGAGGTCTTATGTGAATACTTTTAGATCAGAAGTGTAACTTTCTTATTCTGCTTGTATTCTTAGCCCTATATCTTCAATAGCGTTTCCTCCCTTGGAAAGCAAACACATAAGACTCTGCATCAGGAGGCTCTGACATCTTTCTACATTCTCTTCCTCTACTTGTGCTGAAACCTCAGACTCCCGATTGTGTGATTGAGGGAGTACACTGACTTAACAGAGGGACCAACAGGATTCACCCAACAGCAGAGACAGAGAGGCTCCTTCAGGGTCACCATGACCCTTCCTCCTTTCCTCCCAGCAGCCACTAGGGTCAGGAGGAGCATGGCCCATGCATGGAAAGACCTAAAGTTGACTGAGAGCTGATGTTGCTACTATTCTTATTGTAGGTTCGGGAATGACCTTCATGTCTCAAATAAGCTGTTTGTGCTGGATGCGGGAGCATCTGGGTCTAAGGACATTAAAGTTCTTCGGAATCACCTGCAAGAAATACGGAGTCAGATTGTCTCGGTGAGTACACATGGAGGGGCTGGGACCCCACCGTTGGGATGCCAGCACCAGTCAGTGTGCTGACCTCACTCTACTGTCCCCCAGTTTGGTTTAGTTGTCAGGGGGACAGAAGAAGCCAGGACTAAGGTCCGTTTCTGGACCTTACTTGTTACTCTGGAGGAGGTAGGAAGAGAGAGAGAAATAGATATGGTAGGAGATGGAGGGCTGTTATGGACAATAGTGGACCACCTCAGAGTGCATCAAATTCAGCCTTTTAAATATAAAGAATAGTGTGTTTCCTGGCTTCTTTAAATATAAAATTTCTTTTTATAAAACACAACACCAAATCTAATCAGCTTTATTTTAGTATGTGTAACAAATTCAGAAAAGTAGTCACTAATGAAATTTACTGAAGGATGTGTATTGATAGGTGAAGACACACAGCAGGAGACTGTTCTTTTTGACACACTAGATGAGACTATCCTCATTGACCCACAGGAAGAGACTGTACTCATTGATACATTGAGTGAGACTGTTTTTACTGACACATTGGATGAGACTGTTCTCATCAATACATCGAATGAGAGTGTTCTCACTGATATATCGAATGAGAGTGTTCTCACTGATACATTGAATGGGACTGTTCTCATTGACACATTGAGTGAGAGTGTTCTCATTGATACATTGAGTGAGAGTGTTCTCATT
>NW_021604656.1:9658419-9660687 GCF_004785775.1 Grammomys surdaster
AGTGAGAGTGTTCTCACTGATACATTGAGTGAGAGTGTTCTCATTGATACATTGAGTGAGAGTGTTCTCATTGATATATTGAGTGAGAGTGTTCTCATTGATACATTGAGTGAGAGTGTTCTCACTGATACATTGAGTGAGACTGTTCTCATTGATACATTGAGTGAGACTGTTCTCATTGATACATTGAGTGAGAGTGTTCTCACTGATACATTGAGTGAGAGTGTTCTCACTGATACATTGAGTGAGAGTGTTCTCACTGATACATTGAGTGAGAGTGTTCTCAATGATACATTGAGTGAGAGTGCTCTCACTGATACATTGAGTGAGAGTGTTCTCACTGATACATTGAGTGAGACTGTTCTCACTGATACATTGAGTGAGACTGTTCTCATTGACACATTGAGTGAGAGTGTTCTCACTGATACATTGAGTGAGAGTGTTCTCACTGATACGTTGAGTGAGAGTGTTCTCATTGATACATTGAGTGAGAGTGTTCTCATTGGATACATTGAGTGAGACTGTTCTCATTGATACATTGAGTGAGAGTGTTCTCATTGACACATTGAGTGAGACTGTTCTCACTGATACATTGAATGAGAGTGTTTTTGTTGCAGGTAAAATATGAGGGAGTGCTGCACTTTCCCCAGTTACACAGGTGCTATATGATTCTACCCTGAATCCGCATGGGATGGAAGGGCGCTTGGATTTTCATCTTGAAATTGAAATGGAAGGAGAAAACATGTTTCAGTAGTTTTGTAATCAAAACAGTTAAGGCAGCTTAGAGAGTGCCCCAGAAATCAGAATATCCATAGAAATTCACTAGCACACGAAGAAGCTGAGCGGAAGAGGCTCGCTTAGTAATGTGCTCAGTGCACAGACAGAGGCCTGAGTCTGGATCCTCAGCGCCCGTGTGAGAGCTAAGCATGAGGTCTGCACTTGTAGTCTCGGTGCTGGGGAGTGTGGTGGGAAGAGACAGGAGGAGCCCGGAAGCTTGCCGGTCAGCTGCATCAGTCAAACAGGAAATTCCAGGTTCAGTGATGAACTCCGTGTCAAAAAATAAGGTGGAGAGTGACTGAGGACGACGGCAGACATGGCTCTTTGGCATATAGCATGCACATTGTGTGCACACAAAAACACACATACAGGCATCAAGAAAGGGAGGGGGAAAGAAAAGGTGTTGTTTCAGTTTAATAGAGAAAATGGTTACTTAACAAATGAATGAAATGCTTATTTGCTTGGGATAAAATAAGTTGGACTATTTTGCTCATCCCCAAAGTGGACAGATTAAAGCTTACAAACGAATGAATGTAGAACAACCGATATCATGGTGGGTTCCGAGAGTGTGCCCAGGTAAAATGGGTTGAATTGGACACAGTGTCAGACACAGCGGTAGACACAAGCCAAAGACTGATGATCTCTGTCCTTGTAGAAAACTTAACTCTTTCTCACTGTTCTGTGCCTCAATGAGCGCTGGGGAAACTTAACTGTTTATCTGTCTTATTTACTTTATAATTCTCTGTGCTTGAATAAGCACTGGAAAACTTAACTCTCTTCCTTTATAAACTTACTTTATAATTCTCTGGTAATTAACATATGCTGTATAGCAGTGGGGAATTCAGGAGAGAATTTATTGCTAAGGCTCCTTTTTCTCTTTCCCAGAAGCCTCATCTCTTACTGGCCAGGTGAGAGGGGGGCTTGGAGCAATTAACTTTTAGTGAACCAGGAAAAGAGTCATACTCACAGAAAGAAAAACTTTTACACAGGCAATATGCACAGAAACACAGATATTTATACACACACAAACACACACACACACACACACACACGAACACACACATTCTGGTCAGGCCCAACCTCTTGTTTTATGAACTACACAAGTGTTCATGCTTACATACTTACATACACAAACCTATACTTACACACACACACACACACACACACACACACACACACACACACACACATACACACACTATATTTGGTGGATGGAGCTAAAGCCCCCACAAACAAGTTTCGTTGAGCAAGCGCTGGTGCAGAAAAAACCTCACTCGTTCTGGATGAAAAACAAGCTCCAGCCTTTATTGCTTATAGAAAGAAAAAACTACTCTTTTATTGAGTATGAAAAAGCCCTGTCCTGTCAGTAAGAAGAAACTTGCTGTTAAGAAAAAACCTGTCTTGTGGTAAGAAGAAGCCTGTCTGCTCTTTCTGCTCTGTTGTGCTCTCTCTCTCTCTCTCTCTCTCTCTCTCTCTCTCTCTCTCTCTCTC
>NW_021604656.1:9660697-9662550 GCF_004785775.1 Grammomys surdaster
CTCTCTCTCTCTCTCTCTCTCTCTCTCTCTCTCTCTCTCTCTCTCTCTCTCTCTCCCTCTCTCTCCCTGTTCTTACTGTCCTCCATCCTAGTTCTTGTACCTTTTCAGGATACATGATCACATGGTATTCCAAGCATCTTTTCTAGGAGTTCACAGCAATCTCAAATACAGACTCATAAATTGAGTAAGAAGTTACAACAGAGTTGTTACATGTGTTTCCATTAAGACTAGTTATCTAAGTAAACATTCATTATCTGTCACTAGCTTCACAGGTCATTAAGAGTTTAAATCCATAAGTCTTATGTCTAAACGAGCATGGTTTTGTCAAGAGACCAATCATCTGCCTAGTGTATCATTAACATGGAAGTTATAGAGATAAATCCAGCTAATATTTTATCTTCTATCCTTACACGTAGAATAAATTCTTCACTCTCATTTTATGACCTTTAGTTATCAGATAATGATTTTATAGCCAGCCTAGAAAGAATGTTTTCCCTGATCATAAATCTGTTTCACTCCTGCTTTCTGTTTTAGTACAATTAGTCTGTGACGCATGAAGGTTTCCAGAGCTCTAATTGCAGCTTTCATATTACAGAGGCCCCAAATTACTTGTATAAATTTAGGAATTCTCTAGAATCATCATTAGGAATTATGAAATCATCAATTTGTCTATATAGCATTGCTACAAAAAAGTACGTGTTCGTTGATCTGCAGGAAATCTGCCCAATAGGGTGGACTAATGCCCAGGAATTGTCATATTAATGTAATAATGCCAGGAAAAGCATATCAGCAATAAGAATCAATCCTTAGATGAGAATTCTGAACGGGTTTCAATTCAGAATTATCCGTCTCAGCCATGCAAAACTATGTGTCATCTCCAGAACCTCACTTGTGTATGCTTTTAGCCTTTCTTGACAGAGGGGAATTTTGGAGGATGTGTTTTTAAAATAGCTTGGGACTGAGGAATCCTTCTAAAAGTTTTCAAAGGAATTATACTTATTTGAAAAGTAGTACTCTTTTTTTTTTCCTGTCAGAAGAAAGTCATGTAGCAGAAAGTGATACATAGGCGAGGGTAGAGGCTAGTGTGTGTGAGAGATGGAAGATTCCCTATTCAAAGGCTGCTAAAGTGATACAGAGCACCATGACAGGAAAGGCTGAGTGACAGGAAGGCTGAGCAGCTTCAGGGAGGCTCCCTTTGTCCTAAGTGGAGGGTGCAGCCTGTCTCTCCTGAGGTGGGGCCACCTTGTACTCGGTGTTGGAAAACATCCAGGCCTCTGTCATGAGCCCTTGCTCCAGGTGTGCTTTCAGGATTCCTAGAAGACCCAGACCCGGCAAACACTCCATGCCCTGTGTCTCACAGACCCTTGCTTTCCTACTGAGATGGCACTATTCCTCAGTTGTGATATGGGAGTGGTCTGGAAGGCTTGGTCCCACAGGTCAGCAAGTTGTAAAACGGACAAATACTCAGTGAAGAAGCCAAGGTCTCCTCGAAGGTCTGGATCAAGATGCTTGTCCCTCAGGAAACTGGGGGTCTTTGAATTCTTCAAGCTTGACTGTGGCCTTGCCAGTTACTTTGCACACCACCCCCTCTAGGTGGTGCCCCAGTGAATGGTCTCTATCCTTGACAGTTTTGCCTTTTTAATTTTTTTTTTATCTATTTTTAAAAATCGTATGCATGTGAATGTTTTGTCTGCATATATGTTTGTGTACACAAAGAGCAGGAGAGAAGGTCACATCTCTGGAACTGGAGTTACGGAAGGTTATGAGCCACCATGCTGAGACTGGAGACTGGAGCCCAGTCCCCTGCAAGAACAATAAATGCTCTAAACCCCTGAGCCATCTCTTCAGCTCCC
>NW_021604656.1:9662950-9693457 GCF_004785775.1 Grammomys surdaster
CTGCCTGTACCTTACTGTTTCTGACTAAGATGTACCTAACTAGTGAGGGAAGGAGGGAGTAGAGATAGAAGCTAGAGGCGGGGGAGATATGAGTGAAGCATTAGGCACTGATGAACATTAGCTGAGTTCATCGGTCCTCAAATATAGCGGCAAGGACCGATCACCTCTCGCACGTAAGATCACTACAACCCCCTCCCCCATTTGATTAGGATAGTCAGTGACCGAGTACTGCGCCAGGAAAGCGCCGACCTCTTCCTCCGGGCATGTGCTGCGTGGATGAATGCTGTCTCTCCAGGTTCTTAGAGCTTCACAGTTGTGCAGCGGCTAACCTGTCCCACTTGCGTGTCTAGGGGTGTCCTCCCATGACTCACCTGTGTGAGAAGATCATCTCCACTCTGCCCTCCTGGCGGAAGCTCAACGGGCCGAACCAGCTGATGTCGCTGCAGCAGTTTGTGTATGACGTGCAGGACCAGCTGAACCCCCTGGCCTCTGAGGATGACCTTAGGCGCATTGCCCAGCAGCTGCACAGCACGGGAGAGGTGAGGACCAGGGTGGGTGAGCCCCAGCGGGCCAAAGGTCCTACTACATATAATATCCCAGCACAGCAGGCTCTCCTCACCCTGCCAAGCTGTTCGGAATTTCTGCTCTCTTCCTCTCCTTCTCCTTAGTGTTACTAGTGCTCAGAGTCTGGGCTGGGTGTTTCCAGGTTTTGGGTCTCTTTTTTAAGAACTTGAAATGAAGGCTTGCATGGTTTACAAAAATAGCAAGAATACCTTTTTTCAAAGCAAAGCAAAAAGAAATAGTGCAGATCAGGAGATACACTGGCCAGAGTGACAGTAGGTCCATGGGTGAGGTTGCTCAAGAGTCTGGGGCTTCTTTACCGGGTCTAGAAAGAGGCATAAGTTTGGTTATAAGAGTTTGGAAGCTCTCTACTTTGACTGACAGGTTTGGGTTATGTAAGCCTTTGCTCACTGTGAATATCTCTTCCCATGATGCATCTGATTTTTGTCATATCCATGTTCAGTTATGCATAGGTATAACATGATTAATAAGGACTTCTCCCTAAAAATTTACTTACAGGACACAGTTTTCCTGATTGCACCTGCACCAAAACCAGTTCAGACTGGATATGGCTCTCCTACTGTTATGCACTGACATGACAAGATTGAATAGAATCTATATGTTTTATGATCGTTAAAAGGAGGAGAAACTTATCCCTCTGTGTGCGTGTGTGTGTGTGTGTGTGTGAGAGAGAGAGAGAATGAGAATGTGTATAAATGTATGTATAAGTAAGTGTATGTATGTGTGCATGTGTGTGTGCATGTGTGTATGTGTAGCTTGATGGAGGTTGGGGTCCTAGGATGTTAATAGGCTGCTACATGCATTGTTTGGAGTGTTGTATGTGCACAGTACATTCAGATAAGGGTCTCAGCTACCAGCTGCATTATTAGAACTGAGATGTGTGCAAATCTCGTATCAAGTGGAACAACTATTGTCCATGCATGTTTGCCTTAGGTCTGCTGTTCTGGGTGTGTGTGTGTGTGTGTGTTTGTGTGTTTTGCTGATGTCTTCTAGATCCTGTTACTCAGTTACTCTCATCCTGAGTTCCTGGTTCTCTGTTGCCCCCTTAGTAACCCTCTACTTCCCTGTTCTTCCTGGCAGCCTTAGGCTGGTTGCTCTGAGGAGCTGAGAAGCTTTGGCTCCAGAAATGCTCCCGGGTTGACAAAGCCCACAAGCAGTCTTCATGATAATGGTGTCTGTGGACAATAAGACACTCTAATGTGCATGGTGCCCCTAAGTCAGGATCACACATTTAATGACTCCCCTCAGCAAACAACACCCACCAGAAATTACAGAAATTGGAGTCTTTGCTCTTGGTTGTAGAACACTTAGCCCAGCATGGAAGCTGTTCTAACTGCATCACATGCCTGTCCCCAGAAGTGGCCTAGCCATCCCCTCCTTCCTCCTATGAAGTCAAGTGACTGCATGGGCTAGGCCGGACCAAGAGCGACAGCTGTGATTATTAACAAGTAAAAGCAGTTTTGAGAATATTGAAAACCAGAAGTTGGGTTTGTTGGGTTTGGGTGCCAGGTCAAGACCTATTGTTCTCCTTTTGTTTAATTTTGTTTTATTGTTTATTTTCTTGTTATTTTTTGAAACTAACACTCAATCTAGAGCTAGTGGCTCAGAAGGACCTCAAACAGTGATGTCAGCCTTTAAACTCCCAGTAAACTGCCAGCTGATTGGCTGGCTGACTAGCAATACTGTAAAGCAGCTGAATGCAAGGAATAAGACAGGTGGAGCAAAGCTAGAAAGAAAATGTGTCTTTCCCATAAAAAATAAAACTTTTCCTTTGACAGGATTCTCTTGCCTACTAGTTCTTGACCAGACATTTTCTAAACCATGACATATAACCCTCTTAATGTCATATCACACTCCCTCTCCCCTTGAGTTTGAGACTTTAAGAAATAAAGACAGGGAGAAAGAGGGAAGAGCAAAGGAAATCTCAGCACTGCGGACCAGTTCTGCACAGCTGGAGCCTTCTTAAGTCTGGTTAAGGACTGCAGCTCCTTAGCTTCCTCCTCCGTGGGTCAAGCTTTGTTCTTCTCGACCATAAAGAAATAGCAATAGCTAGTTAGCTTGAAGTGCCCAAGGGGGACCCACTCAATCAATGCCTTGGTGGAAATTACCTCAGAAGCTCAAAAATGAAGGCAGTAGAGTGACATGGACAGCAGGTGGCGCCAGAGCCTGTGGCGGGGAAAGGCGCTCAGGAGCACCATTATTCATGAGATATCCTAAAAGAGCCCAGAAGGAAAAAGCCATTTCTGGCTTTGTTTTGTTTTCTTCTCACTCCTCCCCCACAACTTTTGTTCTTTTAAAGAAACACATGCACTGATCGCCACCTGGCATTCTCTCTTTCAGTTGAAGGGGCAAACTTATAAAAAAACCAAAACCTTACGTGACATAACTTTACATTTTATTGATATGGTAGTTACAATGTCCTGAACATTTGGGGTGTGGGGTGTGGGGATTCCACCACCATGGATTATGTGTGTCATGGGATATGCTTGTAATCCTAGCACTCAGAAAGACGAGGTCCAGTCCTGACCACGTAGTGACACCTTGTCTCTGACAAACTATAGACACTACCACGAATCCTCATGTCCTTAAATCTCAGCTGGCATTGACTGATTATCTGTGCTTTGATTTTTTTTTTTTTTGGTTATTTGTTTACATTTTATGACCTTTGATTCTTCTGCACCCTTTCATCTTTTTCATTTATTTTGCACACATTACCCATAAACCATTGAGTCTCTCCAAAGACAAGGTTGATCTCACACAGAACTCATTAAAACACAAGTCCACAATCTGGAAAACAGCCTGATTCAGTACAGTGGCGAAGCTTACTGTCTTCTTATGGGGGTTTTGTTTGTCCTGAAAATCTCTCTTGATAGCTGGTTTTATTCATCTGTGGGGTTTTGTTTTCCAGATTCCATCTCAGACTCCCTCAGAAACCAACCTTTTTGTTCTCTGGTCTCTCTTCCTTTCCTTCATTTTTTTTTCTTTCTTATTGCTTTTGTTGGTTGTTGTTCTTGCTTCTGTTTTTATGTATTTTCAATGTTTTTCTTTATGGGAATTTGCTTCTGAGAAACTCTCCTCTGACATTCCTGAACCAGGGTCGGGCAGGAGTCTGGTTTGTTTGTTTGTTTCTCCATTAATTAATTAATTAATTAATTAATTAACTTTACATCTCAATCGCACCCCCTTTCTCCCTGCCCCACCCTCGTACCAATCACATCCCCTTTCTCCTTGCCCCACCCCCACAAGCCCCGCCTCCCATTCCCCTTTCCCTTCTCCTCCAAGAAAAGGGAGGCCCCCTTGAGAATCAACGCACCCTGGCACATTCTCTCCCACTGAGGCTGTGAATGCATGCCTCACTGAGTCTCCTGGGGATCACCCGCTGAGCTCTGGGTGATGGGTGCCTTTGCCTTGGCTTTTCTTTCTGTCTGGTGACTCTGAGTTGTCCCCTCTGGCAGATCAACATCATGCAGAGCGAGACAGTGCAGGATGTGTTGTTGCTGGATCCCCGGTGGCTCTGCACCAACGTCCTGGGGAAGCTGCTGTCTGTGGAGACGCCCAGAGCCCTGCACCATTATCGGGGCCGCTATACCATGGAAGACATCCAGCGTCTTGTCCCCGACAGCGATGTAGAGGAGCTGCTGCAGATACTGGATGCCATGGACATCTGCGCCCGAGACCTGAGTAGTGGGACTATGGTGGATATCCCTGCTCTGATCAAAACAGACAGCCTGCAGCGCTCCTGGGCCGATGAGGAGGATGAAGTGATGGTGTACGGTGGGGTACGCATCGTCCCTGTAGAGCACCTCACCCCTTTCCCCTGTGGCATCTTTCACAAAGTTCAGGTCAACCTGTGCCGGTGGATCCACCAGCAGAGCGCTGAGGGTGATGCGGACATCCGTCTGTGGGTTAGCGGCTGCAGGATCACCAACCGTGGGGCTGAGTTGCTGGTGCTGCTGGTCAATCACGGTCAGGGCATCGAGGTACAGGTGCGTGGACTGGAGACGGAGAAGATTAAGTGCTGCCTGCTGCTGGACTCGGTGTGCAGCACCATTGAGACTGTCATGGCCACCACCTTGCCAGGATTGTTGACGGTGAAGCACTACCTGAGCCCCCAGCAGCTAAGGGAGCACCACGAACCGGTCATGGTCTACCAGCCCCGGGACTTCTTCCGTGCGCAGACGCTGAAAGAGAGCTCCCTTACCAACACCATGGGAGGGTACAAGGAGAGCTTCAGCAGCATCACGTGCTTTGGGTGTCATGATGTGTACTCACAGGCCAGTCTTGGGATGGATATCCATGCATCAGACCTGAGTCTCCTGACTCGGAGGAAACTGAGTCGCCTGCTTGACCCACCCGACCCCATGGGGAAGGACTGGTGCCTTCTGGCCATGAACTTGGGCCTCCCAGACATGGTGGCCAAACACAACGTCAACAACAGGGCTTCTAGGGATTTCCTCCCTAGCCCAGTGCATGCCTTGCTACAGGAATGGACCTCCTACCCTGAGAGCACGGTGGGCATCCTTATATCCAAACTTCGGGAGCTGGGGCGCCGGGATGCTGCGGACTTTTTACTGAAGGCCTCCTCTGTGTTCAAGATCAACCTTGATGGCAATGGCCAGGAGGCCTATGCCTCAAGCTGTAACAGTGGCACGTCCTACAATTCCATTAGCTCAGTGGTGTCCCGGTGAGGGCAGCCTTGGCTTGGGTAGGGTCTTTATGGACTGAGATGCAAGGGTGGAGGGGAGGGGGCAACTCCTTCTTCTCAGTGCAGATTCCCATGGATTCCTTCTGCTCCCGAAGACACCCTGCACCCTGTCCTCTGCTTCCCAGCCTCCAACTCCCTCCCTCCCACGCATCCCCCAGTCACGAGCAGACCATACTCTTCGCTTTGGTCACTTGGGAAGCTAGAGCCCCTCCTGTCAGTGTTTTGGACTCCATCTCTTGTCCTCCAGTACCTTGCTTATTACTGATAGTTTTATTGAGATTCCAAACTTTTCAATGAAAAAAAAAATCTCCTTTATTGATTATCCTTACCAAAAAAAAAAGAAAAGAAAGAAAGAAAGACACACATCTATCCATAATGTGTATCTCTCATCCTTTCCTCTGCCGTACCAGCCCGTCAGCTTTTCTCTTTTATATTTGTAGGAGAGACTCTCATGCTTGGACCCCACTGTATGATTTATAAACAGACAATATGTGAGTGCCTTTTGCAGAAGAGGGTGTGTTGAATCATCTGAGTCAGCCCGGAGCTGTCACCAAGGAAACGCTACCTCTCTGTCCCTTGCTGTGTGCTGATCATCGCCAGAGGTGCTTCACTCTGACCTGTTGGTTTTGGGTTTTGTTTTTCTTTTCATTTCTTTTTCTAGGGAGGGGTCTCTGTGTTTCATTTGGCAAGGAAAGAGGAGAAAGGAGTCCTCCCCAGAGTGTTGATGGCCAGTGTTGCTGTAAGAAGACGATTTTGGTTGCTTCTGTCAACAGATCCATGTGAGCATGCTCATGAGACCTACAGATGCTCACACGTCCTCACTCCTCCCCTTCTCAGGGAGAAGGTTGACACAGTGTAGGGTTACAATGAGACCTATAGCCGGTCACATGTCCTCACTCCTCCCCGCTCAGGGAGAAGGTTGACACAGTGTAGGGTTACGGAGACCTATGATAAGAATCCCGAAGACCCCCAACTCATAACCCATGGCAGTCCGTTATTGTTGGCGCATAGCTAATGGATTCTACGCTGAGATCCTGGTTCGATCCCTTCCCGTACTTGAAGCCTGAGAGAAAGGAAACAGAGGGAACAAGTTTTCTTGGGGTGGTTGAGATTGGGATCGAATTTTTAAATCAATGTGAGGGAACGTGTTTTAATTCTTCTGTCCCCAGAAGCATGTAATATTACCATATCATCTGTACATATATATATGCACTATGTATATACATATATATTGATACTGGTATTTTTACTTAATCTATAAGATGTCGTAAAATAATTAAGTTTGGTTTTTTTTCCTCTCTTCTTTTGTTTTATAAATAAACAGTTGCTTATTGCATTTGACTGGTTAGTCCTTGATTCAAAAGAAGTTGTCCTCTCTATTGGGTATCCACACACAATGTTCTGCACTATGGCACAGACCAATGCAGGATCCAGATATAACCTAATTTTCAGGATATGGGGAGCACCACACTCTGCCTGGGCACTTATTTATTTATAAGACTTGTTGTGGCAGAGGGATTACCAAGGGATTGACTATTGTTCACCTTTGTTCTCTTTTTACTTTGAACTCCTGTCTCAGATGGCCCCTGACGTGGATTTATAGACTTTGTAGGGCTTCCTGAGGAATGGCACCCTGCAGTCTCTCATTCCCCAGAATGAATGCCTCAGGTTTGTGTTGAATGCCTATCCAAAGGCCAGCCATATAGTCCCTGAGGAACAGGAAGCCCAGCAAAGGGTAGGCCTGTACTTGTCTGTACTAGGCCTCAGCTTCAGAAGCTGAGGTCAGCCTTCGTCACTGGCACCAAAGGTCAAGAATTGAAGAGTGACTCAAGCCTACAAAGCCCCGAGTCCCAGGGTTGGGCAGCTCCCAGACACGGTCAGGAAGGGGCTCCGAGTCTTCAGTGAATCCTCTGGCCAGAGAGTGAACTAGACAGATGCCCTGACAGGGGGTATTAAGTTGTAATTGGCACCTTTGTATTGCAATTGGTGCTGGGGCCTGCTCCGGCTGGGGAACGACCTGAGGTGAAACAAAGTCGGACAAAGGCTAAAGACTGATGATCCCTGGCCTTATAATTTTATTATTTGTCCTTTAATAAGCGTTGGTTTATTTTGTCTCAAAGACCTCTCAATGGCCAGATGAGAGGCTTGGAACTCATTAACTCTTTGTGAACCAGAGAGAAGGGAAAGAATTAAAATCTTCTACACAGGCAACACACACACACATTCTGGTCAGGCCTGCCCACTTGTTTCATCAACTCCACAAGTGTTCGTGCCTGCTTACATATATATTAAACACCTATACTTACATATGCATATGTATGTATGTATGTATGTATGTAAGTATGTATGTATGTATGTATGTAAGTATGTATGTATGTATATGTATGTATATATATTTGTATGTATGTATGTATGTAAGTATGTATGTATGTATGTATGTATGTATATGTATGTATATATATTTGGTGGGGGGACCTCACCAAAAGCAAGTTCAATTGAGCAAGCACCAGCACAGAAAAAAACTCACTGATTCTGAGCAAAAAGAGATACTGCTAAAAGTAAGAAAAAGCCCTGACTCTATTGGTGAAAGAAAGAAAAGCCCCTTCCTCTTTACTTAAGAAATAATAAAACCCTCTCCCTTATTGTCATTCTTAGTTCTTATATTTTCTCAGGAGAAGTGATCACATGGTTTTTTTAAGCATCTTTACATTTCAAAAGTTTATAGAAAGTTTAAGACACTAATTCAAGTCATAAATAAGGAGTCACAGCGGAAACGTTTACATGTTTCCAGTACGACTAGTATCTAACTAAACATTCATTATCTTCTACATCCACAAGTTCATTATAAGTTTAAAGCAGTGATTTTTGTTACCAGTTGGCACAGTTTTGTCAAGAGGCAAATCATCTGCCTTGTGTCTCATTAGTTTTGAGGTTTTGTCATGATAAATACAGTCAATATTTTGTTTTCTGTCCTTGTACTTATAATACTTTGTCTATTCCCAGTTTATGACCTCTAATTATCAGATAATGGTTTCACAGCTGGCCTAGAAGGAATGATTTCCCTGACTGTAAATTTGTCCCAAGCCTGTTTTTTTAACCTAGTGCAATTAGCCCATGACACAGGTTTACAGAGCCCTATTTGTGGCTTTTATACTATAAAGGTGTCAAAATTACTTGTATAAACTTAGGAATTCTGTAGAATCATTATTAGGAATTGTGAAGTCATTAATTTGTCTACATAGCATTACTACAAGAGAGTACATCTTTGTTGATATGCAGAAAATCTGCCCAATGGGGTGGGCTAATGCCCAGGAATCATTAGAATATGTAATAATGACAGAAAAAGCATATCAACAACAAGAATCAATCCGGAGAAGAGGTCCTGCAATTCAGAGTTTACCCATTGCAGCCGTGCAAAATGATGGGCCATGTCCAGAAAAGTCACCTGCATGCCTTTAGCTTAGCCTTGACTCCCAACAAGTTGGCATCTGACATGTTCCCTAAAAGGTTCATAAAGGTTTGGAGTCCTATCATGGTACTATTGGAAGATGCTTGGAACCATTAAGATGTGCTTAACCACACATGTAGATGCATTCCTGTAATCAAATCACGTAGGAGGGTACAACCAGGAGGGTCAGAAATTCATGGTCTTCCTTGGATACACAGTGAACTCAAGGCCAGCTTGGGCTACATGAGATCCTACCTCAAAATGGCAAGAGGAGAGGCTAGGGAGACAGTTCAGTGAGTAAGAGAGCTTGCTCCACAAGCATGGAGACCTGAGTGCACATAAATCCTAGCACCCGTGCCAAAAGCTAACCCCAGCATGGCGTCAGAGACAGCGCTCTCTACATGCTCTGCGTTATGGTCTACTGAATCAGCACAAGTCCAAAAGCAGTGGAATGCAAACTTCTAGAGTCCTAAATAAATCTTTACTCCTTGTAAGTTGAGTATCTTACATATTTGTCATGGTAATAGAAAACTTACTGACATACCTTCATAGGCAGGAAGGGATCCCTGGGAAATGCGTAAAATACCCCTAGTAGAAGACCTAGCTACTTCCTCCCAGAGCATTTGTCCCACTGATTGCTTGCTGGTGACCGTGTGCCATACAGTTCTCAGTCAGAAGGGTGTGAGGCCATGCATGGTTGTGGCAAGGAGGGCAGGAAAGAAGCCAGATAAACACTTACAAAAGACCTGGGTCCTGGCTTGCCCAAAGTGCAGTCACTCACAAGTGTTGACACCAGGATGTGGGAGACTGTGGGAGACTCTGCTGGGCACTTCCAGCTGTGATGCAGTCCACAGGCTTATCCTCATAAGGAGTACAGAGTGGGAACCCAAGCTATCTTTTTGGAAGATGCCGTCTTGTCCCATTCAAACCACAGAATTTACAAGTAAAGTCAATTTAGAGATGGACTATTTCTGACACAGTGAATTAGACAAAGTAGAACACTTCATTCAGTCATAATTTTGGCTTAGATCATATTCATGTCATTTATCAACAAATAGCCTTTACACGGTTCTGCCTCATGATTTATTTTTTTATTTTATTGAAAATACATTCATAGCTGGGCGGTGGTGGTGCACGCCTTTAATCCCAGCACTTGGGAGGCAGAGGCAGGCGGATTTCTGAGTTCGAGAGTTCAGGGCTAGCCTGGTCTACAGAGTGAGTTCCAGGACAACCAGGGCTACACAGAGAAACCCTGTCTCGAAAAACCAAAAAAAAAAAAAAAAAAAAAGGAATACGGATCATGTGTATATATGTATATGTACATGCAGTTGTGTTTGTTTACATACATGTGCTCTGTGCACCTACATGTAGAAAAGAATTCTCTAATCCTGAAGATATGTTCTGGTCAGGACCCCAGAATAGGGCTGATTCCGTTCTATATGCATCTTCCCACTGTGAACAAAGAGAACACCAGAGGACCTTTCCCCTGCCCTGGTTCAGAATCTGAGGCTCTGGGCCTAGCATGAGCTGTGAGTACTTCAGCGGACCCCTCAGATTTTGTCACAGCCCATGGCAATTACTGACATTTCCTATCTCCCACGAAGGGAGCATTCCTGGAGCACACAGGCTACTGCCCTACATTACATGGTTCTGTGATCAGTATGTACCCAGTAGAAGATGAGCATTGACTGTGGTGGGGAGGATGTCAGTTGTCACTGCAACTGCTGCTATGTGCCTGCCACTGCACGGGAGGCAGAGATCGAGTCTAGTTCCAGCTCTACTGTGTTGGGCCATGAAAGGAGCCCGGTTCTTGGCTGGGCATGGGCCTGGAACCCCGACCCTGATGGGGAAATGGCAGGTGTTTGGCCACACCCCCAGAACCCAGGCTCCTGACACTCCGTCTATGATCTCCATTTGATCTGTGCCTTGCAGTCAAGTAGGGCTACAGGTAGAGGGCGTGACTACAGGGTTCGGCCTTGAGAGATTTCCATATTCATGAGTTACCTAAAGGCTAGAAGGTGTAGCCAATTACTTAATCCTTCCCAGTCCCTCCTCTCTTCCCTTTCCCTATTTAAGCCAGGCCCACTCTGGCTTAAGTGGGGGTGCACATCTAGACTATCTATCACACACCATGGCAATAAAGCCTTGGAACCCCGGATTCCACGTGTCTTTTGGGGCCCTTCTCTGTGTTCCAGCCACAGGGGCCCACAGTGTTGGGGTAGCGGGTGGGACCTTTGGATGCTAGGGTATCTCGTGCAATGAAAATTGCTTCTGTTTTCCCATCAGCCATTTTTGACATATTTTGATGTGGTTCAATAACACGGAGGATATGCTTTTTTCCCTTGCTGTTTTTAAACCTACCATTACTGCATAGCTAGTGTTCAATAGCATTAGAATCTTTTCAGGAACATCAGTTCTTATGGCTGCAGAGTGCTGTAATGTGTCACAGAGTCACTTACCTGTCACCTGCTGTGGAGCATGAGGACACTTCCCACTGTTACAAATTCAGCTGCCACAAGATCTTTAAGTATGTTTTTATCTTCTGTATTATTATTATTGATAAAATCCAGGACCTTGCAAATACTAACAAATATTTGTCTCTCTTATACCCTCAACCCCTTAACAGATTTTGAATTGCCCATGAAATATACATATATATTTTCTTTTTACTTCTGACATTTAACAACTAAGATGTAAGGAGAGAAAAGTGTCTCATACTCTGCTTCCCCAAGAAAAACCTTATTTTATTAGTGTTCAGAAAGCTAACGCTTCACAACTCCCTTTGACTGTCTTTTTGCTACACACAATAGATTTTGTGATGTTACACTTTTAGCATGATTGGAGAGGACATTCAGTCTTCCCACTGTCTTGGAGACTTAAGTGATTCATCAATCCTCACAGCTATTACAGTTTCAAGATCCATTTATTTCTAAAGGTACATGGAATTTTAGGGCTGATTTTGGAGGATTGCTGAAGTTTTGTTTTCTTTCACATTATAAACTGTAGATTTGCTGATGTTTCATTTCTCTTGTCCAGTGACTTAGTTTTGCTGACTGTATTTACATAGTCTCTCCCCTCATTCTCCTCCTTCCAACTTTTGTAGACCCCCACTGCTCAAATCTGTGGCCTCTTACCCTTTAATATGTCTTATGTATACGTGCATAGAAATTTACCAGCACAATCTGCTAAGTTGTTGCCCGTATTATGTGTTCAAGGCTAGCCCTCTGGGATTGGAGAACCTCTCAGGGGTCTCAACTCTGAAGACCCTGCTTCTCTCTTTCTCTGCAGCCATTAACCGCAACCATCAGCTGTTCACCTAAGGGTGGGACTTGTGAGACTTCTCCACTCACATTGGGATGTCTGCTGGTGTTTTCAATGTTCAAAGGACTAGGCAGACATTATTTATAACTGTGTGTGTAAAGCACAATGTGTGGAGGGGCATACACATCACAGCATCAATGTGGAGGTCAGAGAACACCTCTGTGGAGTCAGGTCCCTCCTTCCACCTTTATACGGGTTCCAGGTTGTGAGGAAAGCATAGCATCTCCATCTCCGAAGACACCTCACTGGCTCAAAATTATTTAAGTGACTGCAAATGAGCATTCATTGATAAACATGGAGATTTCTAAACAACACTGAATGGTAATGAGTCATGTCGCAAATGAGCCATCAGCTGGATAGCACTGCACATTATTTTTAATGGTCATTCTTAGCTCAGTCACTGAGCATAACCATACTTACATGAGATATTTAGAAGGGGTGTGTTGTGATGTTAGTGTCTTGAACACCTCCCCACACTAAGTCTAACAATTTTCCTTTGGGTTCATCTTCTGTAGACTGGGTACACAGCCATGTCCTGTTATGTGTAAGAAACCAAAGTAAATCTACGAAAATGCACACAAGATGCCCGGGACACTTCCAGTGCTGGTGAAGCTTGTGAGTCATGTTGATGGGGCCTTAGAGCACAGATGTTGTGATTCTGCTATGGTGTTTTTAGATCACCCCGACAACTAAGCTCGTGGACTTCGTGTGCATCAGCCTGCCTTCTGTCACTTAGGTGAACCTTACTTATCCTTCACTTGAAGACTAGAATATAATGAAATTGTATTCTGCATGCAAGAGTGAGTTCTTCAGAAGACAGCCTTCAATGGTGCTGCTTTCTTTGGCTCTCCTTTGAGTCTGCTGGTTTTTTTTTGTTTGTTTTGTTTTTGTTTTTGTTTTTTTAAACAGGGTTTGTCCAGTCTGGCCCTGAATTTGAAATTATCTTACCCTCAGGGCTGGTAATTACATGGATGTATTATCAAGTCCAGCCCCACTGACAGCCTTTGTACTTGCCTCATGAAAAGCTCTCTCTGTGGTGTAAGTGACCCGTTTGCCCAACCACAAATTTGGAACTGGACCGGCACAAGCCAGTTCTTAAATTCCAGACCTTCCCTTCTCCTCCACATGAACCCCCTGTTGCTTCTAATTCTGAAAAATCCTGACTAAAACACAAACGTTTTCAATGTTTAAAAAGAAATCAGGAACTTCCACCAGCTTTGTTATATGAGAGGCAGAGTGAAGGAAGGTTCGGTTGTATGAATAGAAAAGTCATTTTTAAAGTTATTAGTTGAATATGCGATATATCCCACCCTTTGGCCCATATTTCCCTGACATTAAACATTCCTTGGTATTGTTTTAGGTTGGAACATGGGTAGTGCGGAATGCCCCAGGGTGTCTCTGGCATCTGCATCATCCTCTGAGAAGCAGAAGGGTTGCTGTTCAAAGGAGCAGCTGCCAGACTCTGCAGGGTTACATGGGGGTATGGGTGTGGTTGGGAGTGCAGTGGCTTGGGACTCCCACACAGCTTGATCCAACACTGCCCGATTTTATAATAAAACTCAAGGGATTTCATTGACCCAGAGGCAATATGTGTCACGTTTAGCCAAAAATAAAGAATCTAGAAACTACAAAGTAAAACCAGAAGACAGTCCAACATGGCATGGCAGGTGGTCCAGGAGGGATGGACTTGGATGCTAGCTGCTGTAAGTTCTGTGGGTGGGGACTCTTCTTGTCTACTTCCCAATGTTCCTTTTCCAAGGATGTAGAAGTCTATTCACTAAGTACTTAGATTTCTTTATAATTTCCAGAGTGGCCTCATAAGGTATCTAAAAAAAATCATAGATAG
Source organism: Grammomys surdaster (assembly GCF_004785775.1). Lineage (NCBI taxonomy): Eukaryota > Metazoa > Chordata > Mammalia > Rodentia > Muridae > Grammomys > Grammomys surdaster. Next base: position 9,676,853 of record NW_021604656.1, read on the forward strand.
TGAAAACAGGTGTTATTTTATATACAGACCTATGATGAATTTTTCTTTAATAATTCAAGAAGTTGTGATGTAGCTTAAATCTTAAATATTCTCTAGAGGTCCCATGTGTTGAAGGCTGGGTTTCTGGACTGTCATACCACTGGGAAAGGTTGAGACCTTTGGAAGTGGGGCTAAGGGAAGGACATGAGTGAGTTCACTAGGGACAACGCAAGGAAGGGTGTACTGGAATCACAACGTCTCTGTCTGACTGACGTGCCTTCTGGCTACTACTGAGGTGAGCAGCTTTGTTTTAACACACATTCGATCCGTGTTATATGGCTCCATCTTGGGCTCAAAAGCATTGAACCCGACTAACCATGAGCTGAGATTTCTGAATCCATAAACCAAATCAATTTGTTTTCTTTATAAGTATTTAGTTCAGGGACTGTTGTGTTATAATGGAAAGCAGATACAGCAGGGTATCTCCATCTAGAAGCACACCTGTCTCCACATTCTGAGGCCAGCATCATTTTGAAACCCAGCCCCAAGTCTAGGAGCTTATGAGAGGAGCGGGCCTCCCCGCACAGGCCGCAGCGGCTGGCTCGGCCCTACTGTCCCAGCAGTAGTTGCAGGAGGAAACCCGGTGGCTGCGGAGGAGGGGAGGAGGAGAGGAGGAGAGGAGGGGAGGCGGAGGCCGCTCTGGAAGACGCTCCCGGGCTAAAGAAGGAAAGGTACGGTGCGGCCTCCCGGAGGCAGGCAACCAGGGAGCCGCGCGGGCGGGCGAGGGGCTCCGGATGGAGGCCGGCCGCCGCCGGGTTAAAGGGGGCGCGGCTGTGGAGCAGGTGAGCGGTGCGCGGACCTTTTGGGTCTTGGCACTGAGAGGAGCAAGGGCAAAGGCGGGGACTGGAACCGGGTGGTGGTTCCACTCTCCCGGACCTCGACTGGCACAGGCCTAACTAGACGCCAGCGCTCTTCCCGTGGGATTGGTTTGGCCTTGCTGGGGACCGTACAGCTGGGCCAAGTTCTCCCGCTCTCCCCGACTTAGCCCAGTCAGGATGATACATACATTGAATCAGCCAATCTTGGTTGATTGTACCACTTGATCCCCTCCCCCCGCCCCCCGCAAAATCCTATAAAATGCCCTCTCCCCTTGGAGTCGGGGTCGACTCCTCTGTCTCCTGCGAGAGGTGTAGACCCGGAGCTCCACCAGTAAACTACATTGTGCATTTACAGCAAGAGGTCGTTTGGTCGTTTGATCGTTCGTGTGTCCTTGGGTCCTTCCAGAGACTTGAGTGGGTCTCCGCAAACGGAGGTCTTTCATTTACACCTTATCCTTTGTGGATCCCAGGAGAACCAAGGCCTGGGTATCCCATGGTGTACTGTGTGATCCAAATTACAAACTGACTACAGGGCCTTCAACAACAAGGATGCAGGTGAGGCTAGTTGAGAGACATTTTTCTCCACCTTTACTGGACTGTAATTGTCTTGGGAGAAGCGAGATAGATCTTCCCTGTGCTCTTTGCTCTCTTTGCTTGTCTAAGAAGTGAAGTCATTTTTATTAGAACTTTTTTTTTTTGTTTCTCTTTGTAGTTGCTTCATAAAATTTTGCTTCAGTCATGGACTAGATCAGACATGGCCCCAGGGCAGATGAGGTAGACATGCATATGTATCGATAGGATAACCCAAGGCTACCTGGCCTTCTTCCTAGTGTACTACTCAGATCTTCTGCTTTGTCTTTGGATGCTAATGGCATATTTGCTGATACATAAAGTCATTTTATTAAAAATCAAGTGTTTCTTTCAGAAACTTTAAATTTCAGAAACTTTTTCAGAAACTGATTTTTATTCATAATTAAGTATCTTGTTTAATCAATATAAGCCACTGCTGTCAAAGAAATCACGATACAGCATTTATCTTTGATATTCCTATATCCTAGCCTATCCATCCACGATACAGCATGTATCTTTGATATTCCTATATCCTATCCCATCCATCAAGGGCCAGTCAGAGTGAAGATGAATTCTCTCATGTGGGCTTGTTATGCTCAATCCAGTCCTCCCTTCTTACAGCACAACATCTCATACCAAGGGATAGATGGTGGTTGACACAATCCCACACCTGTTTGGGTTTCTTGAAATCTTTCTGTACCCATCCATGCCATGTTTGTACCCCAGCTAAAAGCACAGCAAGTTTTCACTTTGCATGAGAACTGAAGAACACTCTCTTCTCTAGCATGTGCAAACACTATATTGTCACCTTGTACAAACACTATGCTGGGCCCACCGGCTCAACAGGAAGGATAGGGATTCCTGGTGTTGAGTCTAAAGCTGTGTGTAGCTTCCATCCTTGAGTCAAAATATCACCTTACATGGGACTGTAAAAGTCAGAGAAAGAAAGGGGGTATGATGTCTTTCTGGGTAGATATGTTCCAGAATTAAGAAAAATGTTCAGAATTTGGGGCTGTAACAGTACCAACACAGTATCAATATCCCTGGTAAACCTGTAGCATCATTCCAGTATGGTTCTCCATTCAGTGTAAGAGAGTAAGGCCTTTGGAGACCTGCCCTAATACTAATTGTGAGTAGAAAGCCCATGTTAATGTTCAGATGTAGATATGTTTCACAGTTTCTACCTGTTCTTGACCCACCAGTATGGCTTATTGCCCAGTTCTGTTCCTTTAAAGGCATAGCCAACCATGACAAGAGTGTGAATCAGATTTTGTTATGATTTGGATCATAATAATTGCTTGAGAAAATAAAATCAAAGCCCAGCCTTATGGCTCCTTGTACTTAGCAGTGACACACTTGTCATTCATCTCTAAACTCAGGAGACTGACATAAAACCCAGAAAGACTGAGAAGTAGGGTCTATTTTAATTAAAGCTCAAGATTTAGGCTCTTGGGGCTGGAGAGATGGCTCAGCAGTTAAGAGCACTGATTGCTCTTTCAGAGGTCCTAATTTCAATTCCCAGCAACCACATGGTGGCTCATGACTATCTGTAATGGGATCTGATGCCTTCTTCTGGTGTGTCTGAAAATCATGACAGTGTACTCAGATATATAAAAAAATAAAAATATAATCGGTTGTTGTTGTTGTTTTTTTGTTTTGTTTTGTTTTTTTTGTTTTTTTTGGGGTTTTTTTTGGTTTTTCCAGACAGGGTTTCTCTATGTAGCCCCTGGCTGTCCCTGAACTCACTCTGTAGACTCTGCCTGCCTCTGCCTCCCAAGTGCTGGGATTAAAGGCGTGCACCACCACTGCCTGGCAAAAATATAATCTTAAAGAAAAAGATTTAGGCTCTCGTTTGAAACCAATGATAGTTCAAATTAGTGTATATCCTTTGGTAAAGGGCTTCATGAGAGCCATGGATGGCTGTTCAGTATTTGTCTATTGACATAGGTTCCATAGTTCTACCCGGGATGGGTTCAGACTCCTAGCACAAGCCTAGAGTTGAGCCATGCCCAACTTCAAGACAGCTTTCTGACACCCTGCAGGCTCTACTTATATGTGTTCAATCTTAGAGGACAGCAGAGAACACAAAATTCGTTGGGTCAAAGGTTTAAATGTAAGGTAAGAGGCTCCTTGGTGGTAAATTAACAGTTTCAACAATGAGGTTATATATTTACAGTATGGCTATTTAAGAACTTCTGAAATATTTAAACATTTTAGAGGTGTGGTTAAACTGAGGACAGATGGGAGCACCAAGTCAAATTGTGTGCCCAGAAGAAAGAGCTGTGTGGAACCCGTGCATCCAGATATTTTCATTCACCTTTTCTTATCAAAGTTTGAACTGGAACATTCTGGAACTTTTACATCATTCCAGCATGAACTTCCACATAGGGAAGTTCAGAGCTCCCTTACACACCTGGAAGGAGCCCCGTAGTCCTTCAATAGCAGTTGAGATGGGCTCCAGCATTGTCACAGCTCTCTTAAGAGCGTCTTCATGACCTGGTATAAGTATCTACCCCGGTTTCTGGGGGGAGAGGGGGCGACGGGTGTGAAGAGAAGGGGGAAAGAGCGCTGGACCCTCTCGCCTTAACCCCGACCCCTCCCACCCTCCCACCACGCCGCAACGCCACAGAGCGCAAAGAGGGGGTGAGAGCTCAGCGCCCCCGCCACAAGAGATCCGTATGTCCCACCCAGACGGACCTCCTTTCTATAACCAGAGCAGGGATAATAATGGCATTTACTTCTATTTGTTTTGGCAACAGCTCTTTGTGTTCAGGCTTCCAACTCTACTCATGCACTATCTTCAAAGCTCTGTGCATCGATTCCTCCTTGCAGCCCTTGTGTTGAGGTAGAGAACGGTCCACTAGGCTCCCCTTGCTTAGTGACAACAGCTTTCTGTTGTCATTCTGTTTCCCAGAATGGCTGTCCTTCTAGGGGCACAGAAACACTAAAAGGTCAATAATCATTACATGGACTCTGAAGAGGGAGTGGAAAGGCTGTCCCCCACAGAGCCAACAGGAACGACAGTAACCCTTTAACAGCAGGTCATGTGTCTGAGCTCTTTAAAGGAGAGTGGCAAATTGTGTGTGCCTTCAAGAAGCGGGGATGGCAGCGCCATCTTGGTTTCCCTGTGGACAGTTGACAGGAAGAGTATGATAGTCACACCTGATCCTTTTCTAGAGTCATCCAGCTTCTTTCTCTTTAATCTACCGATCTGGGAACCTCTTCCTGTTGAGATTCCTGGAATACTCCATGCCTGTACTTCTGGTTTTGAAATCCATTCTTCTACGGGCATAATTCTTCAGTGTTCTTCAAGGAAGAACAAATAAAACATTAAGGGAGTGTTTATTTTGTATCAAGGAAGCTGAGGAGAAAAGTAGTACTGAGGTGTCCATGTCACACAACCATGTCTCTAGAGGTATTCATTTCCATGGTGAGGCCATGCTTCCCTTTGAGGTGTGTCCCCATTACACAGTTGGATCATTTTCCTGTTCTTTCCCCACACGGGATCTCCTCTTTCTTCTTCACCCTAGAAAACCCAATCTAAACTAATCAAGTGGTTCTGTAGCCATGGATGAAGGGACTCATTTCCAGGGATGGCTGTACACTTCTGGAAACCATTCTGGAGGCTACAGGCAATAGGGATTTTTGTGTATACTATGCTCAATTAGGCTATGTCTTGGGAAGATCTGTCTCTTAAGATCTACACTGTGGTCATAGTCTCCCCACAGCAAGACTATTCTCATTGGGGTCCTGTTGGACAGTTTCCATATTACCAACTGGACTGTATGTTCTTCCGTGTTTCATCTTCTACTTGTGCTGTTGAGCATCAAAACTGGAGTCAAATGAGCAGCTGAGGCTACCCTCAAGCAAATGACAACGAAGCAGAGAACAGGACTCATGTCTTAAGGATCTGTAGAGGAAAGAGAAACAAGGGCCTGATTAGACCTAACACTTCTAATAAATCTTTTGTATATAGCCAAGAAATTAAGGTTACCAAGGCAAAACAAAAAAACAAAACAACAAAGAAAAAAAAACCCATACTAAAGTGGATGGGAAAAGCTCATGAAGCCTCAACCCTACACAAGAACGACAAGCAACTAAAGCATGTGGAGAATGAGAGAAATAGTCGTTCCCAAGGAATAGCACACCAATTGGTTATCTAACGTCAAATGTTAAGTCCTGAAAAGATATATGCATATGACATTATACAGACTAAGCAGGGTGTATATATTTATACACACATATATATGTGTATATATTACACACACACACACACACACACACACACACGTATGTATGTAACAAGAATGAAAAATAGACCATGAATTTGAAAGGGTCCAAGAAGGGATCTATATGAATTTGGAGGAAGGAAAGGGAAACTTCAAATGATGTAATTATATTATGATCTCAAAGAATAAAAGATGTAATTAAAAAGCCTTTGGTCTCTGAAGAAAACAACCACTCTAACAGCAATGACAACAAAACCCCCACAAACCCAGAACTTTTCCCAGATCCCTCTCTGCCTCCTATTCACCCAAGTCTGTCTTCTTTGCCCAAATCTCTTAAAAAAAAAAAAAAGGAACAAAAAACAAAAACAAAGCAAGAACCCGTCCCTCCAAACAAACCCAAAACAGCCAGGCAAAAGACTAATAAGACAAAAAAAAAGTCAAAACAAAGCAAAACAGAATTAAAAAGTCAATAAAAGATAGCAATGAGTTCATTCTGTGTCGGCCAACAACTCCTGGGCTTGGGGCTCATGCTAGAATGTGGTTGATATACACAATGACACACTAATGGAAAAAACTGATTGTCCTTCTGCCAGCTGGTATCAATTGCAACTAGCCTTTTGGTTAAGGCTGGAACTCCTCGTTCACTTCGCACTGTCTCGCACGTGCTTTTTCAGAGGAGAGGAAGTTACCTGATGGAGTGGTGCAGGAGAGGGGAGCATCTAAGCCTTACAAGCAGGAGTCCAACTGTCCTGCCTCTTACTTTGCCATACCCAACCCTGACAGAATTATTCATGTAGGGACCCCGTGTGGTTGGGAGGCCTCCCGGGATCCCCCATTCACTCTCTCCCATTGGTTCTACTGGCAGTGTTGGGGACACACAGTTTTGTTCTGGAGGTCCAGTTGGTCTGATAGACCTTGTTCCTGGAAGGATCCCCTCCTCAAATCCCTCATCCTGCCCTTCCTCATGGGGTTTGGGAAGCTTACCTGAGGTGATATGGTTGCACACATGCAATCTTGCAATCATGAGTCTGATACCTGGCCTCTGGCTATAATATCACAGATTTGCTGACCCTTCCTCCCCATTCCTGCTTTGCACCTTGCTACCGCAGCTGATGGGTGTGGCCTGTGAACTCTGGTGTCTCTGGGTGTGGTATTTCTTGGTCCCAATCTATCCCGATGTGCTGTTATCTGGGATGAGATGGAAGACTGACCTTCACCCTCCTGTTGCCCGCTTGTCATTATGATGCCCTCTGCATTGTGAAGACTCCCAAAAGAAGGGCTCTCATCAGATACTGGCATCTTGATATTAATTACCCAACTCTCACTGCTTTAAGACAGCAGTACACAACAGACTAAGACATCTCTAGGTGCTGCGTGGGAGTGGAGCCATACTGGATTTGCTCTTGTACATCTGGATATTTCCTTCACATATATCATCATGATGACACGGAGATGTCACGTCATTAATGTTTTTATTTTTTAGGGTGAATGACAGTATTCCTTTTTTTGTAGACACCACATTTTATTTTGTCCTTGATGGACATTTGGACATTCTTAAAAGTGCTGCCATCAACATTGATATTCAACTGCTCGGTAGCTGTGCTTTTGATTCCTTTGCATATTTGCTCAAAAGTGAGGGTCCTGGGTAAGTTATCTGTCTCCCCCCACCCCCTCTAACTTTTTGAGATGGGGTTCCCTCTGTGTACTGGCTGGTTTTGTGTGTCAACTTGACTCAAGCTGGAGTTATCACAGAGAAAGAAGCCTCCCTTGAGGAAACACCTCCATGAGATCCAGCTGGAAGACATTTTCTCAATTAGTTTTTAAATTGAACTATAAAACAGAAGAAAACACAAGAGAAACATTTCATGAGATGGGTTATGATGGCGATTAGGGAAGGCACAGCCCATTATGGGTGGTGCCATCCTTGGGCTGGTAGTCCTGGGTTCTATAAGAAAGCAAGCTGAACAAGCCAGGGGGAGCAAGCCAGTAAGTAACATCCTTCCCTGACCTCTGCATCAGCTCCTGCTTTCTCTTCTGTGTTCCTGTCCTTACTTCCTTTGGTGATGAACAGCAATGTAGAAGTGTAAGCTGAATAAACCCTTTCCTCCCCAACTTGCTTCTTGGTAATGACGTTTTGTGCAGGAATACAAATCCTGACTAAGACACTCTGTGTAATAGTCCTGGTTGTTCTGAAACATGCTTTGTAGACCAGGCTGGCCTACAACTCAGAGAGCCATCTGCCACTGCCTCCTGAGTGCTGGGATTAAGGGTGTGTCCCACTACGCCCAGGTACTTTTTTCTGTTCTTAATGATGGATGCTGCCCCACCCACCCTGCATATCTGTTGTCACCTCAGCCACATTTTTTTTTTCCAGCACTGTTCCTCACTTTTTATCTTATTGTGATTCTAATTTGTCTGTCTCTAGTGATTAAAGATTCAGAGTATCTTCTCTGCTGACAAGAGGTTGGTATTTACCATGAAGGACTCTCCCTTGCTTTGGGGCTTTGCGGTTTAACTGGACTGTTTTGTTTAATTAGTGTGGAGTTAGAATTTAGAAGTTCTTTGCATTTTCTAGACGTTAGCTCCTCATTAGACTAGTGACTAATAAATGGTTCTTTCCCCCTCTGAGCATCTGTTTTTATCTTACATGAAATGCAATAAGGTTTCCACTTTTCATTACTGTGTCATCTTAGAAAATCACCATCATAACCCAACTCATGGAATGTTTCTCTTGTGTTTTCTTCTGTTTTATAGTTCAATTTTAAAAAATGAAGTGTTTGTGTGTGTGTGTGTGTATGTGTGTGTTGGGGGGGCACATATGTTACAATGTACCTTTGCAGGTCAGAGGACCATTTGCAGAAGTCTGTTCTCTTGTTCTACCATGTAGATTCTGAGAACTGAACTCAGGCAATCAGGTAGGTGGCAAGTGCCTTTATCCACTGAGCCCATTACAGTTCTATGGCTCACGTGTAGGTGTTGGTTTCACTAAAGGAATGTCACTATACGTTATAAGGTAAGGATAAGCCCCATTTATTCTGTGTGGATAGCTGGATTTCCTGGCACCATTGCGGGAAATAACATACTTTCTTTAGAAAATAAATTTGTCAGCACTGGAAGAGTTTTAAAAGTAATTCATACCAACACTGCTTTACGTTAATCAGTGGAAGATAAAGAAACTCTTCTCCGCACACCGTGCATCTGGAGCTCAGGGTCTTGTGAACTCACAGTGCACTGTATGTGACAGGAAGAAGATTGTCACTGGAAAGGCACCAGAGTTCATCGAAATCCATCAAGGTAACAGGTCTCCTCTCCTGCTCAAGAATACAATTACCTTTGCCCTTGGGTTTCAGCTTCCTAGATGCTGGAAGCTTTGCCCCTGTAGTGGCACCATCCTTGACCAGGAGGAGGATGTGTGGAGAGGCTACTTGGAACAGTGTTCTCTCTGTTGGACAGCATGTAAATGCATCTAGTAATCCATGACCTTTTTTTCTACCAAGTAAATCTTGACCAAGAAATGTCTAAATGTAGGAAGGTGGGGGGGGGGAGAGAACTATTTCAGCTAGGGAGTAGAAGACACACTTGTGCCAGGCCATTGAAATACCCACAGATACAAAATATATTGATGTATTCTAGGAAGGCCATGGTGCGATGTTTGGCCTTCTCTGCTCATTTATGCCCATGCTGTAGAATACTGACTTTGATGACTGCTAATTATAAACAGATGTATATTAGTGCGGCACTATTCTCAGGTGTGTGGCATAACTGATTCAAAGTCATACGTGTTTACCTTCTTTTGAACCTCAGTTGTTCTATGTTGGTCCACAGATCACCACACTAATCCCAAATTTCACAGCCAGGAACACAGATAATGGCACATATGTTTAAGTCAGACTATAGATCAGCATTCTGGTTCAGGAGATAGCAGGGAGCCAACCTGTGGGGCTAATCCCCACCTTCCCAGACTCATCCCAGGTCTGTGGCTCCAAAGCCCTCCTCCAGGCCTTAGAGTTTCTCTTTTCTCAGATCTGACCTGTGCTGCTTGCCACCATCTGAGTTCTCCTACAGAAGAGAACATCATACCAGCAGAGACCCCCTGTGAATGTGAAGCTCACTAATGACTGGTACCTTCTTTCCTAGGACCTGTGCATCCCACACTGGACTCTTGTGAGTGCTTTTGGCGGTTGAGCAATGGGTTGGAAAGAAGAGGAGCTTCTTGTATGTTAGTTCTACAAAGTAGAAGCAGGTTCCTCCTTAGACCCTGTAAGTTGGAGCAAAGCCTGGGACCACAGGTCTGGGTCTGATTTGGGGACAGTTATATCAAGAGTAGGAAGCAGTAACCTCTGATCTGAGTAGTTGTGAAGAGGGGAAAGGCACAGGAGAGAGAGCAGTCATCTTCCAGAGTGGAGTCAGTGATTTAGCAGAGCTTCAGAATTTGTTCTGAGCTCCTTGGTTTTGTTTAGGAGGGGATCATGGGAGATGCCTGTGATTGGTGCAAGCATCCTTTTTCCCTTTCCCTTCATTTCCCTTGAGACAGGATCTCACTCGTCTTCAGGTTGCCCTTGTGATCACTCTAAATGCCCAATGCTAGGATTCCAGTGTAAGGAGAGCATACAGCACGATGCCTGGACGCAGTCTTTTCTCTTAAAAAGCTTGGCTCAGGCGTGTGTTTAGAGTGTGTGAATAAATGAACCCCACTGTTTAAATAACTGATTTTTGAAAGAAAGATTTTTTATTTGTTTGGGCTTGAACATCTAATAATGCATAGGTTGTAAGAAGGTAGAATTTTGTCTGCTCTAAATGGCCAAGGGAAGATACTCTCCTGAGGTATGGGGCAATATGCTATCCTAGATGCTGGTGGTGCCTGGTAGATGAGAGACCCTAGCCTTGTCCAGGCAGCCTGTCTTCAAAGATTACATCTGAACAGACTCTAGCCAGGCTCCTGAGTCTTCTGCTGGTTCCATCTGTGAACTTACCTGTAACAGCAGGTTTAGCAGAGTCTTTTGAAGTCAGTTAAGCAAAACCTGTATTCTGAATACCTGTTTGTTGCTTCATGTCTGATCAGATTCTTACTCTTCTCCCACCATGCCCTAGGTGACATCTGCTCAATCTGGTCTGTTGTAGCAAGAATCTTGGTAGGGCTGTTTGGCCAGAATCCTCCTTACCTCTGAGATTGCATTGTATGCTCCTCTGCCTCTGAGCCATGTTCATGCTGCATTCTGACTTAAGCCTATCTTCCTCCTCAGGTCCAAGGTCCCATTGCAATGGTGGTCTTTATGGTTAAAGGACACTGATAACTCTCTTCCTTAGTAGCCCTTAAGTCTACTCTTCTTTATTTTGTCATGACAGTGGGTGAGCTGGAATACAAGCAGAGATAACAGCTTTAGGGGTCCTTGGACTTTGACCTGATGACCTCTGGGCTAGCATTTGTTCCAGTTCTATTACCCTCCATCTTGAGATGATGATGATGATGTTGATGTTGATGATGATGATGATGTTGGTGATGCAGCCAGGGCTATACAGTGAAAGTTTGTTTCAAAATAAAGACAAAAATCCTAGCTGGAGAGCTCAGGAAAATTCATTCTTATCCCTGGAGGCTGCTTTTGTAGTTCTCAGGATGCTACAGTCCTCCTCAATGCTTTTGGTATAGGTAAGAGTTGTCCCATCTGTGGAGGGTGCAGAATCAGGTAAGTGCAGTTGTGGTAGCTTTCTAAAGAGAAGAAGTAACTAAAGTGGGCCTTTCAGTGTAGCCCTGGCTGCATGGACCTCAGAATTATGTAGATAGATTTGGCCTTGAATCTACAGAGATCTCCTTCCTCCTTTGCCTCTTCTGTGCTGAAATTGACAATGTGCCCCATCATGCCCGGTTCTCAGGGCAGTTTTGTTTTGATGAAGCAGGAGTTAGTGATCAATGTGTCATTGCGAAACAAAAGGCAAATTAGTTGTGCAACGCTGTGTAAGTAATTTGGATACTGTGTGTTTCTGGTGTGCCAATAGAAGAATGCAAATAATGTCTTGCTTATCCCCTGCATGGAATACACCAGGAGTTAAGTAAGGCATAGCTGGTCCCAGATTGATTGTTACTGAGATGATGTGGTGTGGACATAGGTGAAATGCTCTGAATTGGTGCAGAGCAGAGAGACATCATCTGGATGTCTAGTCATGGGGGCAGGGGACTCCATCTTACTTTTCTTAGACAGATCTTCTCCACTGGCCCTAAGAAGGCTCTGTTGCTTATTAGTTTCTATTTTGCTTCTACTACTAGAAGGAATTTTAAAACGATATATAAAAAACCAAGGGGCAATGAAATGAGCAACAAAATAGTATTGCTTCCCATTTCCACCTAGAATCCCTCTTACAAAGGGCTGTTCACACGACAATCGCAGAACAGTGTTTCATAATTTCACATGATTTTCTTCAGAACTATCTTTCTTTGTTTCTTTTATTCACCCTCCCCTTTCATTTTCTTCCTTAGAAACAAAACTCTGTTGATTATAGAGTTTTTTTATACAAGGTACAGCAGACTGGACAGTAACTGAAGTATTGCCTCCCTCTTTAAAATTCCACTGGGATACTTTAACCTATGGATCTTAAAAAAAAAATGCCAACAAATGAAATATACCATTGTTAATTACAAGTTGAAATAAATATTAGTTCCATCTAAAACAGATGAGCTGAACCCTAAGGGACTTGCTGAGAGAGATTACATATAATCCTCAGTGGAGAGAATACATTTTACTTGAATAAATTATAGTAAAAACTATACACAAAGTGCAGGCATGCTGGTTAGTTTTCTGTCAATTTGACACAAGCAAGAGTCATCCACAAAGAGAGAAGCTTGACTATGAAAATGCCTTCATCAAACTGGCTTGATGGGACACCAAGTCTATGGGACACCTTCTTGATTAGTAATTGATGTGGGAGGTCCCAGCCCTGTAGATAATGTCACCCCTGGGCAGGTGGTCCTGATTAGCATAGGACAAAAAGCTGAGAAAGCCATGGGGGTAAAGGCAGTTAGCAGAGTCCTCTATGGTCTCTGCTTCAGAGTCCCCTATAGTCTCTGTTTCAGTCCACACCTCCAGGCTTCTGCCTTGAGTTCCTGTCCCAACTTCCCTTCATGTTGGACTACAAGGTAGAATAAACCTTTTTCCCCCCAAGTTGTTTATGGTCAGTGTTTTTAATTATGCCAACAGAAATTAAAAAACACAGAGGACCACTGCTCTGTGGGTAAAAAGTCCTCCACACTCTCAGAAAGTTCCTTGACCATCTGCCCGCTCCTCCTGCAAGGATCTCTAAAGCATCTTGTTCAACTCTCTGAGATATGTCTCAGAGGTTGCTGAGGTCTCATTGGGCCTCCTACTTTTGTATGAGGGGCCACCATGCCACTCTAACTCTTCCGAAAAGCCCTGCCCTATCCTCATGAGCAGTAGGGGATAAAGTCTGGGCACTGTCCTCAGAGTCTCCCATAATCAGACAACAATCAATGCCTTTTGAATAAACACACTCTCATACCTGGAAACTCACTGCCATCCCCTCAGAACACACATTCATTGCTGTTACATGTCTCACATATTTAAAGAGTTTAAGAATTAATACTGAATATTTACCAGAGAAGATTAAATACGGTTATATATTTAGAGACATGGAAGGTTCAGCCTTCAGCACCGAGTATGAGAGCAAAATCCTAGAACAGCATGCATCATATAATATTCTTAAATAAAATTGAAGGCTCTATCTACAAAGCTGGTAAATAGTTGCCTGTTTATTCATAGAGAAAACCCAGAAGTATACGCTGCAAACTGTTCACGATGTCGTTGGTAACGGGAGAAAGTAGGGTCTGGGTTGGAAATGCTGGCTTTCAATGTCGCTTGATTTTGTTTTTATTCAGTATATTTGAAGTGTTTTAGTGAAAAATTGCTACAATAATAAAACAAATGGTAAACAAAGTCATCTATTTCAACCACTCTCACTGGTCAGGAGAGGGGCAAAAACCCCTTCCTTCACTTCAGTCACCAGCCTCCTCTCCCCCACTGTCAGCTTCTTCCAAACCCTCCAAGAATTCATTCAGGCATCTCCAAACATGTAAACATCTGGAAAGGGGGCCCGTGTATATGGAGAGGACTTTTAATGCTCGGTTTGTGAAACGATACCACATTGTACATCTTCTTTGACACTGGATTCCCCTGTTAGGTAGGAGATAAATAATCTCCCTGACATTGTAGTGCCCTCTTCCTTCAGAGCCACCATTTCTCCTGAAATTCAAAGAAATATATGTGGTAATTCTTTTTGAACAATGAGATGGGTACACAGAATGACCAAATGAGGCGAAGGGGTGACTTTGTTCTGATGTGCTTGAGAAGGGGGTGAAGGCCCAGGCCCCATTCAGTGGAAGTCCACAGTGCCATCTCATTACATAGAATGACAAGTAACTTAAACTTTGGATTAAATTTCAAGAAATTTTCATCATTCTTTTTACCATGGTTGATGGGGAGTCCATAAAGTCTGGAAAGAACTCTGAGGAAGACTGGACTATTAACCTTAAGACAAAAGGAACATCCCACCCCTCCCCTAGAACACCACCCCACTACTCCACACTCAGTTGCACCTTGACTAAGAGAAAGTACCGTAACAAAGACCGAAGGAAGCACCGTCAATCTTTTAAACATAGGTTTTATAGAAATTTTGTACATCTTGCAAAAAAAAAAAAAGAAAAAAAAGAAAATTCAGAACTCATAGATACAAAGCTGCTTACAGCAGCAGATTGGCAGTCACATTTAACTGGAGTAAAATGTCCCAGAATTCACACCGTAGGACGGACCTCCAGTGACTCAGCTGCCATTCCCCACAGAGCAGAGGCTGGCTGCTCTGTGTGAAGGTGAATGCTCTCCTCTGTACATGCCACTCGCAGTCCACTCCTTCCTTCTTGCTGTCCGGCAGCTCACACGGTGGGGTAGGTGGCATACGTAGCAATTCCACAGTTGTTGTCCTGGTCTTTGGCCATCTTTATGTAGCCATCCATGCCCCATTCTTCACCCCAGCTGGAAGAAGAGCGTGTTTGCCATTTAGGAGAAAGAACACAGTGCAGCAGCGGCATTGCATTAGCTCTCCTTTGCAACACGGAGACAGAGGCCACACATAACAGACAGGATGAGAGAAGGCAGAAGGTTAAGTGCTGGATACCCTGTTTCCTCAAAGGCAGCTGGGAATCAAAGGAGAGAGAAGAAAAGGCATCTCCACCCACACTTGGCTCAGGTTCAGATTCCATCTTAACACTACCCCAAAACAAGTCAGATTCTTATCATGGTTACCTTAAAACTTCTGTATTCAAAATATTGCTGAAAACTGCACCCAAATACCACTTGAAAACTGTGCTTTCCCCTTAGTGTTTCAAACATGAGTGTTTTTGGCTATGTCTACCTGTTCTTGACCAGCCAGTACTTCCTGCCATCTGATTCTTCACCATAGCCAACCACCAGGACAGCGTGATCCAGATTAGTGCTGCTACACTCTGGCTCATAGTACATGCCTAGAAGGTAAAACAAAGCCAAATGAGAGGCTCCTGTGACCCCCCCCACAGTGCCTGCCGTCACCATCAATAATAGAAACATTTCTAGTTTCAGGGGCCAGACAGGACTGATTCGGTGTTTGTGAGGTTTGGAACGTCAGCTCTTATGTACTGTAACGAAAGTAAATGTTAGCATGCATCCTCAGGAAAACACTTGCTTGGATGGATGTAAGAAACCCCAACCTGCTGGAATCACAGACCTAGAAATTGTAATATCTATTGAAATACTAAAGATTCGGCATCTGAACAAAACTCAATAATATTGAAACACATAAAACCTGATTTTGCTAGTTAAAATAATTACAATGGATCCACGTTCATGGGAGTGTGCTTAATTAATGTTAAGTAAAAATAACCCATGAAAATATTGCTCCTGCTGACTGTTAAGTATTAAATATTGCTCCTGTTGACTGTAATATCTACAACTCAAACTGTTTACATATTTTATGCACCAAAAAGTCATCAAATTCACAGGCCACAGTAGAAGCACAACTGTTATGCACGATTACTGGAGAAACCATACTTACCGCCACTGTAGAACCTAAAGGAGTGGTGATGAGTGTCAATTCCAACTGAGACGGGCCCCACACTGGCCACAGCATTCATAAGGGCATCTTCACTCAATGGGACTTTCACAAAGCCTGTGACATTAGCTGCAGAGTACTTAGGATCATACCTGCAGGGTCCAACCTTTGAAAGACAAAGGTTTTTTAAAAATCATGGTGATTACTATCCACTTCTGGGGAACATGGCTCACTCAGAACTACACTCAGCTGAGCTGCCATCACACAGGTGACTCAGCATTTGTTGCTGAGGCTCTACAAGTGTATGTGTCTATAAAATGTCACTGGATCTGACAAGCTGGTAGCTTTCAGTGGCTGCTAGAAACTAACTTGAGCATCTCCAGTGACACACCATAGATATTCCGATTAATAATAACTTTCCACAGTGGAGAAATCTGTACTATTTGTGGAATGGTTTGCGTAACCTCCATGTGAGCAGAAGCAGACACAGCTACATGGAAACTATGGAATCAGACCAGCATGTGAAGCCTGTCCCTTTAATGGCAGCACTTGGAACTTATTAGGATGGACTCTACCATAAAAGCGAGTTCTGAGGACTTTGGTAAGGAAAAACACCTTAGGATTTGTACCTACCTGTGCTTCATATGCGTAGGACTCCCTGGTGTCCAAGCCTCCATTGTCCTTCACATACTGGAAGGCCAGATCTGGCAAGCCACCATCACAGCCTTTGTTGCCATGTGACCAGGAGCAGTCCACTAGGTTCTGTTCACTCAGAGGGACCAATTTGCCTGTTTTCCTGAAGAGTTGTCCTTCCAAGGAACCAACTGCACTAAAAGCCCAACAAGAGCCACAAGAACCCTAGA
>NW_021604656.1:9693467-9701174 GCF_004785775.1 Grammomys surdaster
ACCTCTGGAAGCCATAACCCAGGCTCTGTGGCAACAGGGTGGTTTGCCATCAGTGCTCATAAAGCATGCCATTTGGTCAGGCTTGGGAGGAACTGCTTCCATAATATAAAGTCTACAAACTTTCCACAGCAAGGATCACTGTCTCTGTGTTGCCCCTGGACATGTCCATGGTACCAACCGTGCTGTATGTTTTCCCATGTTTTGTCTTCCATTCCTCCCATACAGCATCCAAACTGGGATCACGTGTTGGAGCAGCTGAGACCAACCCCAAGCAAAGGGTGGCCAGGAGGAAAATTGGAGTCATGCTTCCTAACCCTAGAAGTGGAGAAGAAATGAGGTTTTGGTGATATTTCTCCCTCAGAAATTCAGGCTGCTGCAGTGGAATAAAATTATTTGGATCATTCTATCTATGATTTTCCTAAATTTGATGAAAAGCCTAAGAATGCCTATGTTTCATTCAATCATATTTGTATATAGGAATTCCTTTAGTGGAAAAGAAAAAAACAGACAAAGAATGAAGAACAACTGCCCATGGACCCAGGATTTGGAGTGTGTGTGCAGTGTGCCCTTAGCTCACCACAGGGTCTGTGTACACCTTCTGCTTCAGATGATTAAAGCAGTAGTTAACTTCAGACATAGGTGGCTCGGATTTTGTGCCATTGTCATTGAGGTCACTTAAGTTAAACGTGACTTATGTACAGTGTGATCCATAGTACATACAAAGAGTTCTGCAAGATTCGAAGGTCACCAGGTATCTTTTTCTTGACCAGTGTACACCAAGAAAGAGACAATGCCTTGGTTCTTACATTTCTGAAATCTTTCTTGGATTCCCTCTCTAGAAAACCTTCGAAGTATAACAGTTAGGAATCTGTCTGTCCCATAACTGTGATGGGCCTTCAGAATCTCACGTCACAGTTTCAATAAGGATAGGTCACAAGGCTAATTTATTAAATGTCAGATCCCCCTGTAATACGTGGGGTTGAAGGACAGACTAGTTCAGAATTTCAGACTTAAGTTGTATAATATTTTGATGGAATGCTCCAGATAGGGCACATTACAGGAGGCATGCAACATGCTACTTCTGCACTTGCCAGATTGGACCTATGGATTATATTTGACAGCAGTATGAATAACAATGATTCCAGTTGTTATAAGAGTAATGCCCATGGCACTTACAGTTTAGCGGACAAGCTGGTACTTCTTGTGCCTTGAAATTCACCTTACTTTTACCCTACCCCCTGAAAGTTCTGGTGACTTTCTGCGATCTCCATTCATCATACTTTACATCCCTACCACAGGTGTGCTAGGGTTGAGTTGATATTCTCATCCCTGAGGGAGCTGCACGATGCTTCAGGGAGTCTCTTTAGAGTGTTCCTGCAGTGTCAACTCCAAGTCTCCCTTGATAAAGCTATGGGACTCACCTGGGATGTCCACAGCTGGGCAGGTGTGCTTCACAGTCTCAGGTCTTCAGAGGTTGCTGAGATCCCAGGTTCTGACACAGCTGCATGTGGATCCAGACTTTATATCCCAAACTGTGGCTCCAGGACAGTGTCCCTGCTCGGTTGTTCTTCCCTGTGTTTGGCTAGGTGAGCTATTGGCCTACACCTCCAGGCTGTGGGACTTCAGGCACATACTGACACTGATTCTCACCCTGAACTGGGGCCTTGGGTGTAGGCTGCCTTGGTGGACTGTGGAGAAGGGAGCAGTGGGTCCCTGCTTACGAAAGTTGAGTGTGTGAGTCTCGTGACATTAGCTGAGAAAGTGCTCTCAAAGAGGACTTGGCACTTGGCTCAGGATAGAAAATTCTAGCTAACTATGTGTGGATTTCCAACCCAACCCTGCCTTTTCCTTGGAAATAGAGATTTTTGTTAAAATCATTGCTACTGCTTCCTTGTGAGTAATTATATCCTAGCCCAGTGTTTCCTCTTTAAGTCACATCTAAGCTGGGTCTCCTGTGAGTTACAGACTCTAGACCCATTCTCCCCATGTCAGGGAGGAGGAAAAATGGGTTTCTCAGAATCTCTACAGGCAGGCAATCACAAACAAGGCAAAGATGGTCACAGGTACCCTAAGTTTGGACTGGGGTGGGGGTGTCCTGAGACTGCAGGGCACTTACAACTTATCTCATCCTGATTGCTCACTCGGGATCTTCCTTCTCTGGTATGTTCAGCTACAGGGAAATTTGTGAGGAATTTGCGTAAACCTAGGTGGAGAACAGGGAAAGTGACCAGGACTTTCGAATCTGCTTTGATTGGCACCTCTGAGCTTACAGAATGTTTTCTCAATTGCTGCCTTAGGGTTGACTTTAGGGTGTTCCTTTCACAGTGACTGATGCTGGGAATGTGAAAGAGTTTGCATACATTTTAGGTGAAGAAAACATGTAAACCTACAATGTGTACATAGTAGCACTTAACATTGAACAAATAAGGGAAAATAACCCAAAATTTATTCAACCTTCATTTTTTATATAAAGTATATTGTAGAAAACATCTTTTGGGGGAAATAATAGGGACATCTTTCTTGAACAATCTTTGTTGAGCATGTTCTGAGTTCTTTTACTAAAACAGTCATTGTGATTTTATTTATTATTCAACTCTTACTCAATACCATATATATATATATAAATATTATATATATATTAATATATATGGTATATATAAACTTAAATGTAAATATATATATTGTACATGATTTTTTTCATTGTGATACAGAATACCTAAGTGGAAAGTCTAACAATTCCAGACCTGCAGATCAATGTTCTTAGTGTCATACTCACTGTCTTATATGTCTCCCTCAACCCTTCCCGCAACTCTCTCATCAGACTCCCTGAACTTCACTCCAATGTTTGGGTATGGGTCTCCTCATCTCAGCTGCTGACGGAGCCTCTCAGAGGACAGTTATGCTAGGCTCCTGTCTGCAAGCATAGCAGGGTATCATCAATAGTGTCAGGAACTGATGCTTGCCCATGGAATGGGTCACAAGTTGGGTTGGTTACTGGTTGGCCATTCTTTCAGTCTCTGCTCTATCTTTGTCCCTACATTTTTTTTAAAGACAGTATTAGTGGGTGTGTTAGTGTCCTTATCCCTCCACTGGGGGTCCTGCCTGGCCACAGGAAGTGGCCACTTCAGGTTCCATAGCCCAACTGCTAGGAGTTTCAGCTAAAGTCACACCCCATAGACTCCTGGGAGCCTCCCCCAATTCAGGTCTCTGGCACATCCTAGAGATGCCCATCCCCTCACCAGCTGCAAATTTCCATTAATTCTCCTGGCCCTCTGGCTCTCTCTCCTGTCTCTCCCCACACCTGATCCTGAACTTCCATTCCCTCCTCATGACCTTTCCCATCCAGTTGCCTCCCTCCATCTGTTTTCTGTGGCTATTTTATTCCCCCTTCTAAGCATCCTTGCTTGGGTCTTCCTTCTTGTTTAGCTTCTTAGGGTTCATGGAGTCTCAAGTTCTCTATTATCTTCCTATGATGGGATTTAAAGTCATAGTATTGTTCTTCAGGTATATTAGGCTATCAGGGCTTTCTGTAGTAGGATAGCTCGGTTCTAATAGTACCATATTACCCTGGCTTTTGTTAGTTGTGTTCTTGCACTGGCCTTTAGCCATCTACTTGTCTCTGGAGTTGGCTGGCCTGGTAGTTCTTTATGGTAGCAGGCCTCTAGGACTGCAGATAGAGCTGGTAGACCATAATGGCAGCAGAGCTCAGGTTGTCTTGGGTGGGAGCAGACCTCCAGGGAGGTAGGCAGGGGTGTGGCCCTAGGAGTGAAGTACAGATCTGGGATTGCAGGTAGAGGCAGAGGATAAGGAGTAGAACTCAAGGCTGCTGGGCTTGACAGGAACCTAGCAGTCAGGGGGTTCGGGTGTGAGTGTCTCACCTGGTTGTCCTGGGTGTCAGCAGGCTTTCACGGAGGCAGGCTGACCTATGGGCCAGGGAGTGAAGTGCAGATTTGGGATTCACTTAATAAATATTTATACTTTGATCAAATTCTAAGTTTTCTTCCTATCAACTTTATGTTGGATTTACAAATCAATAACAAAAATCCCTCTTCAAGAATGTGGTCCCTCTGTTGTGGCTTAGGTGGATAAACAACCCCACTTTATTCTGGGAATCCATTTCCTGCAAAGCAACACATCCTAAAGGTGTTACTCTAACCTCCCACCCAGCATTTCTTCCCTGAGCTGCTCTGCAGGGCTGCACTAAACTAACCTGTCAGGGAGCAGGACAGCAGACCTTCATCCCAGAGGGTTTGCCCACACCTGGGAAGAGGGACTGCTACACAGAGAGGAGAGAAGATCCTGAGCAGACACACCCTTCTGCGCTTTCCCACTGGGACCAGAAGCTCTTGGGAAATCACATTCCAGCAGGGCTGTGGATTCCTTATCAAAGCTAAGCTCACACCCTGCTTCCCTGGACGCTTGTATGTTCTTGACTGAAGTTCTACATAGCATCTCAATTTGCCTGGGCAGATTATCTATTTCACATATCAATCTTTCTTTTGACTTTTATTTTATTTTTGATATTACAGTTTAATTACATTTTCCCCTTCACTTCTCTCCTTCAAACTCTCACATATATCTCTCCCTGTTCTTCAACTTCATGGCGTCTTTATTTATAAATTGATTTTACATGCATATATGCATTTGAATACACACACACACACCCACACACACACACACACACCACATCCTGCTGAGTCCTTTTTTTTTTAAACTATTAAGCCATGAACCCTCATCAAATAAGGCAATGAATTTTGGGAGCCTTGGTTACTCATCTCCTAGGACCTTGGGGTTCACATTTCACATCCCCTGGTGCCTTCATACCTCCAGGGATGGACATGCAAAACAGGAGATCAAGACTGGGAGGAAGGACACAAGTGAAGACTCAAAAGCCTGGTTGTGTTTCTTATCTCTGCCTGGTCTGATTTGCATGGAAATTACTTTTTTTTTATTAAGAAGATGTATAACACCATCTCCATCTACACCACAGTAACCACTCACACCTCTAAACTGGTTCACTCAAGCCTGCTTATGTACAATAAAAATGCTTTTTGAAGTGACCACTCTTTACCTGGAACACCTGGCTCAGGTATGTGTGCACCTGGCTGTCTCCATAGGAAGATCTTCACTCACCTCAGCATGGGCCCTGATGGCATGGGTTTCAAGCTTGCCTTTGTATGTACACTATGTATACTACATTATATGTCTGCATTTCTATATTCTATCATCTGTCCTATCTATCTATCTATCTATCTATCTATCTATCTATCTATCTATCTATCATCTATCTACCTATCATCTATCTATCTACCAATCACCATCATCGATCTCTATCTCTATCATCCATCTATCTATCTATCTATCTATCTATCATCTATCTATCTATCTATCTATCATCTATACCTATCTATCATCTATCTCTCATCTATTTATCTATAGCATTACTTGTGTGTGCACACGGCACGTAACCAATTTGTTCTCTCAGAGTGTGCTGTGGGTAAATGATCTTCACTATGTTATGCATCCATTACTAGATCCAGTACACTTACAGCATATCAACAATTGCCCCAGGGTTGTTGGTCATAGTTAGTCTGAATTCCCTTCCTCTATATTCCTATAAATTACCCTTTTCTCTATGTGGTTACCTGCTCTGTACATATTCTAAAAATTCACAAATTATGCAGTCTACTGTGCTTAGTGTTTTCAAGGAGAGGGTTATAATCCGTCTATTCTATAGCCAGTGTTAGTACTTTATGTGTGTTCATGGCTGAAAATATTCCTGTATATGAATACACATTTTGTTTGTCCATTCTATATTGGAAGGGTGTTTCTTTCTTTCCCAAGTTTGGGTATAATGAATAATGCTTGCAAAACATTTGTGCATGGGATTTTGCAATGCCATACATTATCTTCTTTCTTGTGTTTAAGTACTGGGGGAAATAAGTATGGTTATCTTTTTGAAGACCTACCCTATATGTCTACGGATTACTGTTTCACTTTACATTCCCAGACATTGATGGAAAGTAGAACATTTGGGATGGTTTTGACCTTTCTGCCTTTTTCCCCAGGATTTTGTGAAGGGCTTACCAGTTAGAGAAGGATCCTGTGTTCTTACTGACTAGGCAGGTCCCAAACAACATGCTGGGAGACACATCACTCTGGTCAAGAGTTCTAGCTCTGTATGATGTTTTTATTTGTCTTTTGCTTTGTGCAAAAGCAGAAATCTTCCCTTTTTCCTATAGTTATTCTGACTATGGTAGAAAACAGACTTCAGAAATAATATCTTGCTGAAGTTTCTGAACTTAGATACTCAAATTACAGAATATTCCAGAGTTCCTTTCTAAAACTCCATGGCAGCAATGTCAGCATTGAAAGGAAAGTATAAAGCACAGATGAGAAGCCATAGGGATGAACATTCTCAGGGTACTCCATGTGCTGGCTCATCTCCTGCAGTGGGTTTGGAGCATCGACAGCTCCACTCTGAGCTATAAAAGATACAGGGGTTGAACAGCAGGTATGGCTAGGCCTCAGTTTTATCAGGTAAGAATTATAGATTCAATGTACAGCTCTGTAAGATTGAGTGAAAAACATCACCTTTTGATACAAGCAGCCATAGCCACAATTTACTCTTCAAAGTTGATGTATCTTTCAGAAATGGCATTGGACCCAAAGGAAGTCCATGACAATACCTGTTTTGGCTCTGAGAAAATTTGCCTCTGTCATGTTTATTTCCTGCACTTTCTCTGAGTCTGATCTCTGCAATTGTCCTTGACACAGTGGGCTGACCTGGGAACTCTTGATAATAATCTTCCGGAAGAATGAGGTGTGAGAAGTAGGTCCTCTCACTAGGAAGGGACTCTGAGAGTTGTCTTCTATCCACTCCTGGTTTTCCTGGAAACTGTCCACTCCAAGGAGTCCATAAGAATCTCTAGAAAAATCTGAGGTTTTCCAAGAAGGATTAGAGATTGTAAAACCTACTAGCTTAAGGAATAGGCCTGAATCCACAGTGACACAAATGATGGGTCCTCAACCTTATATCCAGGCCCTTTGGGAAATGTCTGGAACAGAGCCTTGTCATAACTCCTTATATAGTGATTCTATACATGGTTCTTCTAAGGCGGTGACGTAAACAGTTGTTGGGAAGGCAAGTAGTTTAGGAAAGAGGAAGCCAGCCGAGTGCATGAGGAAATAATGGTTCTTGTTCATATTTCTTGGAATCTTTCTGGAAGGACCTCTTTCATGACATTCTCTTGATGAAGACTCAATGCAATCCAAATCCTCTTCATTCCCTGTACTTGCTTCACCTGCAATCCAAGGGCAACTTTGGCCCTCATCATGGTTGGCATGTGTCTCTGATTCCAGGGTTTCTGCACAAACTGAGGTCTCACAATCTGTCACCCTAGGATTAGCATGATCTGGTCTAGTTCTTAAGAAGCCAAATCATACTTCTTGAGCAGCAGGATTCCATGCAGAGAAGGGAATCCTCTATGTTCACCTTTAAGGAGAATGAAATTGGATCCATATCATCACCTGGGACAAAAGTCAGCTTCTAATGGACAGAGAGTTTCATGTGGAGCCTACAAAGCTAAAGTGCTAGAACAAAACACAGATGATACCCACTCACACTGTGGCAGGACAGGTGACACCCACTCACACTGTGGCAGGACAGGTGACACCCACTCACACTGTGGCAGGACAGGTGACACC
>NW_021604656.1:9701184-9703127 GCF_004785775.1 Grammomys surdaster
GCAGGACAGGTGACACCCACTCACACTGTGGCAGGACAGGTGACACCACTCACACTGTGGCAGGACAGGTGACACCACTCACACTGTGGCAGGCGTCAGTACTTTGTATGTTTTCACAGAGGAAAACATTCATTTATCTGAGAACACATTTTGTTTGTTCCTTCTTTTATGGAGGTGGTGACATTTGTTTTCTCTAAAGTTTTTGTTGTTATGAATAGTGATCCTAGAACACCTGTGGACATCATTTCACGTTGACATTCATTTTCTTTCCTCTTGGCTACAAGCACTGTGGGAGAGAGGTACGTTTATATTTTGAAACCCCACTCAAGCCTCTCCAGATTGCTATTTCATTTTACACTTGCAGGCAAGAGGCGAAAGGAAAGGGTTTTCTGAATAGGACTTTGTCCTCACAAGTATTAAGGCCAACAATTGACAAACAATATCTCATAACCATGAGAGCTCATGACCCAATTTTTAAAAAATGGGCTGGATATGCACAGAGAGTTCTCAAAAGAAGAAATAAAAATCGCTAAGAAATATTTTTTGAAAATATTCTAAATATTTAGCAATTAGGGAAATGTAAATTAAAACTACTTTATGATTTTATTTAACTCTAGTCAATTGGCTGAGATTAAAAGAGAAACAAAAATAAATGACAACAAGTTTGATATGGGAAAAAAGAGCCAGTATTCCCTACTCTAGGGAGAAACTTTGTTAGGAGCCATCTAGGATAGGCTAAGGCTAGCAGGTGGCCTTCCTGGAGGCAGCCCACCATTTTTTTGCATGGTTTCCCATGGATGAGGTTTGGCAAGACCCAAAGAGACTTCATCTCAAGATTGCTTCTTGCAGCTGATATGCTTTCCTGTCATTATTAAATTAATATCATAGCCCCTAGGCATTAGCCAACCCTATTGATCAGATTTCCTGCAGATCAGTATAAAGATAAACATTCATGAGTTAATGATATTTAGATGAATTTTATTTTATTGAATTCCTGATTTGATTCAAATAATTTTAGATAGGAAGTTTTAAGAGATGGTCTTAGATACTTTGCTAGAAAGATGTAACAAAGTTAAAAGCAAGAATAGAATGTGCCCACTCCTCATAATAGTAAGTAAAGGCTGCATAATGAGAAATACAGTGAGCTTTCATAATTACACTAAAAAGAGAAATAGACTTGGGACATGTTTGTGTTGAAGAAAAAACATTTAGTTACAAGGATATAGCCACAGATGTGCACTATGACAAGACAAGGCCATGTGAAAACTGTTACTTTGAACTTATAACTAGCATATTATAATGAAACATTGCTTTGAACTTAATGTCAACATCCTTCTGTAACTCCCATTTTGTGTGTAACATTTTATCTATGAGGTAGTTTTGTAAAAACAAAACAAAACAACAACAACAACAAAACCCTATCTGTCCAAAAAGGTATAAAATGGACAGAGAAAAGAAATAAAGTTGTTGGTTGAATGGTGTCTTAGTCAGGCTTTCTATTCCTGTACAAACATCATGACCAAGAAGCAAGTTAGGGAGGAAAGGATTTGTTCAGCTTACACTTCCACATTGCTGTTCATCACCAAAGGAAGTCAGGACTGGAACTCAAGCAGGGCAGGAAGCAGGAGCTGATGCAGAGGCCATGGAGGGATGTTACTTAATTGCTTGCTTCCCCTGGCTTGCTCAGCTTGCTTTCTTATAGAACCCAGGACTACCAGCCCAGAGATGGCACCACCCACAGTGGGCCCTCCACCCCCATGATCACTAATTGAGAAAATGCCTTAGAGCTGGATCTCATGGAAGCATTTCCTCAACCGAAGCTCCTTTTTCTGTGATAACTCCAGCTTGACACACAAAACCAGCCAGTACAAATGGTTTGGGTTGAGGAGCCCTGTCCCATCCATCCATCCATCCATCCATCCATCCATCCATCCATCCATCCA